>NC_081557.1:164594510-164618799 GCF_022355385.1 Mustela nigripes | reverse complement strand
GGGGGGGGCTCTATAAAAGAGGAAAATCCTAAGAATAGCATTGAACAGAAATATAGAGACAATCTACAGAAAGAAAGACTTCAAAGGTAACTTGATGTCAATAAAAACGTATCTATCATAATCACTCTCAATGTGAATGGCCTAAATGCGCCCATAAAACGGCACAGGGTTGCAGATTGGATAAAACGACAGGACCCATCCACATGTTGTCTACAAGAGACCCATTTTGAACCTAAAGATACACCCAGACTGAAAGTGAAGGGATGGAGAAGCATTTTTCATGCCAATGGGCCTCAAAAGAAGGCTGGGGTAGCGATTCTCATATCAGATAAATTAGATTTTAAACTAAATACTGTAGTCAGAGATAGAGAAGGACACTACATAATCCTTAAAGGGACTATCCACCAAGATGATCTAACAATGGTAAATATCTATGCCCCCAATATGGGAGCAGAGACCTACATAAGAAAACTGTTAATCAAGATAAAGAATCATATTGATATGAATACACTAAATGGTAGGAGATCTTAACACGCCTCTCTCAGAAATAGACAGATCATCGAAGCAGAAAATCAATAAAGAAACGAGAGCATTGAATGACACATTGGAACAGATGGACCTCATAGATATATACAGAACATTCCACCCTAAACAACAGAATACTTATTCTTCTCAAGTGCACACAGAACCTTCTCAAGAATAGACCACATACTGGGTCACAAATCAGGACTCAACCGATACCAAAAGACTGAGATTATTCCCTGCATATCCTCAGATCACAGTGCTTTGAAACTGGAGCTTAATCACAAGGAAAAGTTCAGAAGGAACTCAAAAACCTGGAAGGTAAAGGCCACCTTGCTTAAGAATGCTTGGATCAACCAGGAGATCAAAGAAGAACTGAAACAATTCATGGAAACCAATGACAATGAAGACACTTCAATCCAAAACCAGTGGGATACAGCAAAGGCGGTCCTAAGGGGGAAATACATAGCCATCCAAGCCTCCCTCAAAAAAATTGAAAAATCCAGAACACAGCAGCTTTCTCTACACCTTAAAGAATTGGAGAATCAACAACAAATCAAACCAACTCCACACATAAGGAGGGAAATCATCAAGATTAGAGCTGAGATCAATGAGGTAGAAACCAAAGATACAGTAGAATGTATCAATGAAACTAGAAGTTGGTTTTTTGAAAGAATCAATAAGATCGATAAGCCACTGGCCACACTAATCCAAAAGAAAAAAGAGAAAGCCCAAATTCATAAAATTACGAATGAAAAGGGAGAGATCACAACTAACACCAAGGAAGTAGGAACAATCATCAGAAGTTATTATCAACAGTTATATGCCAATAAGCTTAGCAACCTTGATTAAATGGATGCATTCCTGGAAAAATATAAACTCCCAAAATTGAACCAGGAAATCAACAACCTGAATAGACCGATATCTAGTAACAAGATTGAAGCAGTGATCAAAAACCTCCCAAAAAACAAGAGCCCAGGACCTGATGGATTCCCTGGGAAATTCTACCAAACTTTCAAAGAAGGAATAACACCTATTCTCCTGAAGCTGTTTCAAAAGATTGAAGCAGAAGGAAAACTTCCAGACTCTTTCTATGAAGCCAGCATTACCCTCATCCCCAAACCAGGCAAAGACCCTACCAAAGAGGAGAATTTCAGACCAATATCACTGATGAATATGGATGCTAAGATTCTCAACAAGATCCTAGCAAACAGTATCCAACAGCACATTAAAAAGATTATTCACCATGACCAGGTGGGATTCATCCCTGGGCTACAAGGATGGTTCAACATTTGCAAATCAATCAATGTGATAGAATAAATTAATATGAGAAGAGAGAAGAACCACATGGTCCTCTCAATTGACGCAGAAAAAGCATTTGACAAAATCCAGCATCCGTTCCTGATTAAAACGCTTCAAAGTATAGGAATAGAGGGAACATTCCTGAACTTCATCAAATCTATCTATGAAAGACTCACAGCAAATATCATCCTCAATAGGAAAAAGCTTGCAGCCTTCCCGTTGAGATCAGGAACAAGACAAGGATGCCCACTTTCACCACTCTTGTTCAACATAGTATTAGAAGTCCTAGCAACAACAATCAGACAACAAAGAGAAATAAAAGGTATCTAAATTAGCAATGAAGAAGTCAAACTCTTTCTCTTCGCAGATGACATGATTCTTTATATGGAAAATCCAAAAGACTCCACCCCAAAACTACTAGAATTCATACAGCAATTCAGCAATGTGGCAGGATACAAAGTCAATGTGCAGAAATCAGTGGCTTTCTTATACACTAACAATGAAAATACAGAAAGGAAAATTAGAGAATCGATTCCATTTACTATAGCACCAAGAAGCATAAGCTACCTGGGAATAAACCTAACCAAAGAGGTAAAGGATCTGTACTTGAGGAACTACAGAACACTCATGAAGGAAATTGAAGAAGACACAAAAAGATGGAAGACCATTCCATGCTCTTGGATCAGAAGAATAAACATTGTTAAAATGTCTATACTGCCTAGAGCAATCTATACTTTTAATGCTTATACTTTTAATTCCTATCCAAATTCCACTGGTATTATTCAAAGAGCTGGAGCAAATAATCCAAAAATTTGTACGGAATCAGAAGAGACCCTGAATCGCTAAGGAAATGTTGAAAAACAAAAATAAAGCTGGGGCATCACGTTACCTGATTTCAAGCTTTATTACAAAGCTGTGATCACCAAGACAGCATGGTACTGGCATAAAAACAGACACATAGACCAGTGGAACAGAGTAGAGAGCCCAGATATGGACCCTCAACTCTATGGTCAATTAATCTTCGAAAAAACAGGAAAAAATATACAGTGGGAAAAAGACAGTCTCTTCAATAAATGGTGCTGGAAAAACTGGACAGCTATAAGTAGAAGAATGAAACTCGACCATTCTCTTACACCGTTCACAAAGATAGACTCAAAATGGATAAAAGACCTCAATGTGAGACAGGAATCCATCACAATCCTATGTTTCCCCATTTTTAATATTATAAACAATGTTGTTATAACGGTCATTGTATATAACCTTTAAATGTATTATTATGTGCCTGGAATAAATTACTAGATGAACATTAGTTGGATCAAAAATTTAATATTTTTAAGGATTTGGATACCTATTTTCAGATTACTCTTTAGAAGAGTTGCACCAATTTACACTGTCGGCTGATATAGTAAGAATGCTATTTGCCCTGCATCCTCATGGAGTTTTTTTAAATTAACATTTTTACTAATTGATAGAGAAACAAGTGTCTTAGTATTTAATATGCATTTATTTCATTTCTATTCAAGATGAATATTTCTTCCTAAAGGTCGTGACCATTCTTCTCTTTTTTTGTTATCTATTTATAGTTTTTGTGTAGTTTTTCAACAGTCACCTGCATCTTTTTGGCAGTCATTTCCAAGAACTTTTCAAATCAAGAATATTGAAACTTCTTCATTCATAAGGAATTTTTCCTATTTGTTTCACTTTTAGGATATTATTTTCTTTACATAAATTTCATTTTTATGTAATCATATTTAATAATTCCTGTGGCTTCTGCTTTTGCTTTTATTTCCTCTTCATGACAAGATGAAATATATTTGCATATTTTTAAACCTTTTTTGTTGTTCCATATATTATATAAAACTTTTTAATATCCTTGAAATTTATTTTGGAGTATAGTTTGAGATACTGCTCTAATTGTATTTTTCTCCCAATAGTTTGCATGTTGGCTGTACATTTTCTGATGAATAACATGCATTCTTTCCCCCACTAACATAGTATTACAACTTTAAGTAAAGTGTAAGTCATTAGAAAGCAAATCCTATATCAATTACACATAATATATATACATATAATTACATATAACATAAATACATTATATATAATATAAATACATTATATATAATATAATATAATTATATAATAATTATATATACTATATAGTATATAATTAAGTGTATATATAAGTATATATATAAATATTATATATATAATATATTTATATTATATGTAATTATATGTGTGTGTATATATATACACACACATATATATAGTTTGTCCCCATCCTGGAATAGCATGCAGAGAAGGTGTCTATATTCCCATCCCATTGTCATCTCCAGTTATGCCCTAACACCTATAACATCATAGCCTGTAACATTAATCTCAGATCCCCACAGCACAAAATACCAACAATTTCTTCATCTCTTTTTCCTCCATGTATCTGTCAGCTTCTCTTATAAACCACTGATGTTTCTTGCATAAACTACTAAAAATGTCTCATAACTGATCTTATATCTCTAACTGTCCCTCTTTCTCCAAATAATTCTCTACATTAGCATCTCTACTGCATTATATATATATTAAATAAGTTTACATGTGTGTTTTCCTCTCAGAGAGCACCTCCGTCTAGAAGAAAAGGAACACATTTGAAAAGAAATTATATCCCTTCACAGTATGACCCAGGGAGAATCCCAGGGAGACCTGAGTGATGAGAGAAACTCTATGAAACAGTTTAGGTTTGGGGATCTAAAAGTGGCAGGGCTACACAGAATACACATAGACATGCATAAACATAAGCACATATGTATATATAATTAACATATTAAAATAATATAACAAATGGGTATTAAAATATGCAGACAAGAACTATTTTAGATTAAAAGCCTTTTATTATAATAAAATACACATAACAGTAAATTGAACAAATTCTACTTCTCCACTCCCCACAGACTGAGAGAGATTATATCTTCAAGAAACCAGACAGGTCCGTCACTTAGTGAAATCTAAGTAGCTACCTTGGCCTTTCTCTCCTGTTCCAGGAACTTTCTGCTAATCGCTGGTACAAAAGAATTCAACTCTTTCAAAGAGGAATTATAAGAAGGGATGAATCCAATGTCTATATGATGAAACTATGAACAACTAGTATGTAGAAAAATTTCTCTGAAGGAAACATGCCAGAAACATACTGCCACAAGGTAGATGAAAGTAATAATCTAATTCTAACTTGAATAAGGAAAACATAAGGAGGTAATTGTAGCTATGAAGACAGACCAGAGACAGTAATACAAGAAATCAGTGGAACAGCCAACAAGGGCAACCAAGAACCAGAAAACTGGAGGGAAATGGGAAGTGGCAGAATTCAGGAAAGAAGCAGATGTAGGTGATCAAATTATCTGAGGAATGATGGCTAAATTACAAGGACATAAGAGTGAATAAACATCACAGAAAATGTAACAAGAATGAGATGAGTTAATGAAAAAAAAAAGAAGCAAACAAAAAGAGGCAGAAAAGAAGACAGTTTTCAAAAGAAAAGAAAGAAATCATACTTCTTAGAAGATAAGAGATTTAATTTACATATTTCAAATTCCTGGATAAAACCAAGACATGGAACAGAACAAAGCTTTTCAATCAAAAAAATTTCTAAAATAAAGGAAAAATGGGAATTTATAGAAAGAGACACTACAGAAGAGCAGAGGAGGATGGTGGTGTTCACTACAGGAATGGAGGAGAATGGCGGCCACTCGGGATAAACTGGCAGAATGGGAAGGTCAGGGACTGGGGTAGGAGCAAGATTTCTATGCTCCTCTCCCTTCACATAGTTTTGATTTGGGAATATTTGAATGTATCACCTATAAAAAATACAATAAAATTTTAAAATGCCTGTCACATGGTAAGTCCTTTAGATTGTAAGTTATTTTTATAGGCTTCGTGGTTTTTTGTTTGTTTGTTTGTTTGTTTTTATATAAGGAAAGTTCTTTCCAGGCTTGCTTGATCTCTGTAAACTGAGTATGTGGTTGGTCTTGGGCCCGTCCCTTCACTTACCTGGTGCCTGTTATAATTCACTCAGTTATTCACCAAATAGTTATTGTCTACTTTGTGCCAGTCATTCTAACCATTGGCTACATCAGTGAAAATATAAACAAGACAAATCTGCTATTCATGGAGTTTATATTCTTGCTGCAGGGGAAGGGGAAAAAGAATCATATATTTATCTGTATATATCTATACAGAGTTCTATATATATAAATATATGTAAAATGTATACTATGTTAGATGATAACAAGTATTCTAGGAAAAAGTAAAACAAGTAATAGTGTAGGGAATGGGGGGAGGTGTGAAGGTGTTTGCAATTTTGGACAAGGTCATCAGGAAAATCTGCTAGGGAAAGAGATTCTTCTTTTATTGTAACTGTAGCGCCCCTGGCCAGATTTCTGCTATTTTGTAGGTATTTAATTTGGATATTTCAGGCAGAAGGAGGAATTTCCTGGTTTTATTTTGAGCTTATTTTGGTAAGAAATAAATTTTACTTTAAAAATCTTCTTCAATGTTTTGTGATTCTTTCCTCATTAGAAATGGTGAATTAAAGCAAATAAACCCTCAAACAAATACAATTGTGATTTACCAAGTCCTCCATTCCAGTCTTTTTGATTCAAGGAGACAACCATATATAAATTACTTTCAGTGCAAATGCATTACTAGGAAAGTTGAATTGGGGTCAAAAATTTATTAGAGAGAGGATGGTCAGGAGAGGTTATGGAAAAGTTGTAATTCTACTAGAAGGTAGTTCCTACAACCCAAGTTGGAGGCTTATCTCTTTTTCATGAGTAAAAAGAATCTGTGTCCAAAATGTAGAAAACTCCCACATGTTCTCTACACCTGCATTTCCCCACCACAAGGGGATTCTTCTAATATTTTACCAATTCTATTACTGACTTTGTAAAAACAGGTGGCTTTTACAAATTAAGTTTCTGTTGTTTTTGGAATTTTGATCTTAAAAAAAAATACTTCCACAACTATTCAAATGAGAAATTGAGGGCAGATGAATTAGGTATTGCTCACTTTCCTGTCAAGAGAACCTAGAGCCTTCTTTATTTCTTTATTTTTTAATTAATTAATTTTTAATATGATTTTATTTTATTTGAAGTATTTCATGTATGTAATTTGAAAAGTTAAATAATTCTTTGAGGCTTATAATGAAAAATGAAAACCATGGGCTCCATTCTGTCACAGTCTCTTATTATTATACCCCACTGGAAATCATTTTCAGTGTTTTAGACTTTTGTTTTTGTTTTTACCATTACATTTCTTAAGTACATGCTCAGATTGCTATTTTTTTGATTTTCGAACTTCAGATACATACATAGAGTCCTGTTGTGAAAGATGAACATATAGTTCGCTTATGTCTGTTATTACACCCCAAAGTTTTTTTTAATTATTATTCAGTGTTTACATTATTATGACTTGTTTATATTATTTATAATTGACACATATATTATACATTGTTTTCCTTGGTCATCTGTTTGGTTGTTTTTTTCTTTTCTATTTTTTTAAGTTGGTAAGTGATTCATTTTTTTTTGGTTTTTTTTTTTTTTTTTTGCCTTCTTTCTTCTACACCTTTTATTAATGTACCCGCAGATTCTCACCAGAAATAGGAATTTCTTCTCAAAGAGTCCAAATAGGGATGACTGGGTGGCTCAATTGATTAAGCGTCTGCTTCTTGCTCAGGTCATGATCCTGGAGTTCTGGGATCAAGTCCCTCATTGGTCTTCCTGATCCACAGGGAGCCTGCTTCTTCTTCTCCCTCTGTCTGCTGCTCCCCCTGCTTGTGCTTTCTTTCCCTCTCTTTGACAAATAAATAAAATCTCTTTTTAAAAAAAGAGTCAGAACATATCAGGTAACATATTTATTTATTTTTTGTATTTATTTTTCGAGACCTTGCTTCTGGAGTCTTCTATACCCAACCCCCTTAAATTTGGTTTTGGTTACTGGCTTTGCAGAGGTGTGGTCCAGAGCTGACCCTTCATGTTCATCGTGAAGATTTTCCAAGACTCTTGTCTGGATCCCACATTTTTTTGGATTTTGTGTCTTATGCTGGATTTATTCCCTTGATTTGGCAAGGAACATCTTCTAGTAAAATAGTTGACTGGATTAAAATTGTTTGAGACTTTCCAACCAGAAGAAAGTATTATTCTTTCTCTAATCTGCTAAATATTTTTTACCTCTGCTCCTTGTTTTTTTCATCTTTCTTTTCTCTACTAACACTAACACCATTATCCAAAGAAAGCGACTTTCAGAAAACCACCAGTAGGAAATAGAGACTAATGTAGTAGGTTATTTTCCCAGCCGAATCAGTGAAAATAAATCCATACTTATTTACTTCCACCTTGGGAAACATTAAAACAAGAAAGATAAAGGAAAATACTATAAAATAAGTAAACAAAAACAAACAAAAGGTACCTACAGAGGAATAAAACTGAAGTAGTTTCTTTTCTTCTGACAAACAGCAGGCTCAGACCTTGAATTTCTAAGTCCACTGACATAGTGGGAAAGCTATAAAGTGCTTTTTTGTTTTTAGGAAGGAAGGCAAAATTTAAGTGTGTTAATTTTTTTTAAAGATTTTTTATTTATTTATTTGACAGAGCGAGATGACAAGCAGGCAGAGAGGCAGGCAGAGAGAGAGGAGGAAGCAGGCTCCCTGCTGAGCAGAGAGCCTGATGCGGGGCTGGATCCCAGGACCCTGCGATCATGACCTGAGCTGAAGGCAGTAGCTTAACCCACTGAGCCACCCAGGTGCCCCTTAAGTGTGTTATAATGTCACGTTTGATTGGGTTTTCTCAACTTTAGTTCTTTTTGCCTATAAGGAAAGAAAGACTTTGCAGTTTCCAACAATAAGCAGGTTGTTGTTTATGCTTTTTAAGTTCTATAATGAGTTACCAGCTTTTTCCATGTTTTATTTAGTTTTGTGGAAGGCTAGAAAAGACTGGGTTGATATGTGCCTTTTTAATCCAGAGAACAGCATAGTAATTTAACATACTATTGATCACGTTGTATACTCAAAGTTGACAATGATAGACAGGTGTGTTGAGAACATTAGATATGGGGCGGTAGAAGTACCCTGTTCTGTGGCAGTTTGACAGTTTCACTAAGAACAGGAGTGTATTTAATTAATGCTCACTGGCTCTCTTATGTCTTCAGTAATATGCCAAGATTTCCAAAGCCTCCTCAGAAATATTAGGTCGACTTTCACTTTTCTCACTTCTCACTGCCTCTATGTTCCTCATTCAGCCCTAATTCCTATATATCATGGAAACTCATCAGCACAACATGAAAGAAAAAGAAAGAAAGAAAGAAAGAAAGAAAGAAAGAAAGAAAAAGAAATGCTTCAGACTGAATGTTTCTATTTAAAGAGGTCTGGAATATTTATTTTTCCTATCAAAAGATAAAATGCATGTAGAACAAAGAAGTTTCTGGTCTGTGTATTTTTTTTCCTATCTTCCCTATATCTTGTCTATTTTCTCATTTGAGTTATTTAAAGAATATAAAGAGAACCCAGAGACAGAGCCTATTATAGGCTAAAGGAGAATAAATCATGAACATGTGTTCTAGCATAGCAACATGAACATTTTCATATAACTAATGAGGGACAGAATTTTTTAAATGATTTACTTACAATTGCTGCACATCAATTGACGACTATCTGTCTGTTCATATCCCAGGCATATATTGAGTAGAAATAAGTACCTAAGTTACATGCCTGTGCATAATTATAAGAGGATTAGAAAACATACAGAGGGACATAGATATTTGTTGCCAGTAAATTCTCTGCCAAAATTGTTACTGCCCAACAAATATCTATGTCCATCTGTATGTTTTCTAATCCTCTTATAATTAAGTACAGGCATGTAACTGGGCTCTGAGTTAAACTGGAAAAAGGCCCTCTTGCGTTGAAAATTTTACAAGCTTGATTTCATCTCACAAAGGTTTCAGTAGGCCCACAGATCCAGCCTATGGAAATTTTCTCAGATTCTGAATGAAGAGTTGGAATAAACATTTTTGGCCACTGAAAAATCTCTACATTGCCTCTATATGTTTGGAGTAAGAACTATTATGATAGCAAGATGGGACAAGGGGCGCCTGGGTGGCTCAGTGGGTTAAAGCCTCTGCCTTCGGCTTAGGTCATGTTCCCAGACTCCTGGGATCAAACCCTACATGGGGCTCTCTGCTCATCAGGGAGTTTGCTTCCCCCTCTTTCTTTCTGCCTACTTGTGATCTCTGTCGGTCAAATTAAAAAAAAAAAAAAAAAAAGGAAGATGGGACAAGAGAAACTCCTGGACCTTCCCCTTACCTCCAAAACAGTAAACAAAAGGTTGTAATATTGTAATATTCCTTGGTGTCCTTTTTATAGCTTCTTTGCAAGTCAGACTTTTGGTAGAAGGTAAGAGCAGAAGCTTCAAGGTCTCTTGAGGCATAGAATTAGAAGTCTCAGAGCATTACTTCTGTGGCATTTTGTTGCTCAAAGCAAATGACAAGGCCAGTTATGATTCAAGGTGGGGGAAGAAATATAATGCTACTTCACATGAATAATGGCAAGATCCCAATGCCAAGAAGTGTCATATTGGGTGTGAAAGGAATCCATCAAAATCCTTGAGGAGAAACACAGGCAGCAACTTCTTCGACCTCAGCCACAACAACTTCTTCCTAGAACATCACCAAAGGCAAGGGAAGCAAGGACAAAAATGAACTCAGGACTTTATCAAGATCAAAAGCTTTTGCACCGCAAAGGAAACAGTTGACAAAACAAAAAGACAACAGACAGAATAGGAGAAGATATTTGCAAATGACCTATCAGATAAAGGACTATTATCCAGAATCTATAAAGAACTTATCAAACTCAACACCCAAAGAACAAATAATCAAATCAAGAAATGGGCAGAAGGCATGAACAGACATTTCTGCAAAGAAGACATCCAGATAGCCGACATATGAAAAAGTGCTCAACATCACTTGACATCAGGGAAATATAAATCAAAACGACAATGAGATACCACCTCACACCAGTCAGAATGGCTAAAATTAACAAGTTAGGAAATGACAGATGCTGGCAAGGATGCAAAGAAAGGGGAACCCTCCTACACTGTTGGTGGGAATGCAAGCTGGTGTGGCCACTCTGGAAAATACCATGGAGGTTCCTCAAAACATTGAAAATAGAGCTACCCTATGACCCAGGAATCGCACTACTGGGTATTTACCCAAAAGATACAAATGTGGGGATCCGAAGGGGCACATGCACCTGAATGTTTATAGCAACAATGTCCACAATAACCAAACTATGGAACAAACCAAGATGTCCATCAACAGATGGATGGATAAAGATGATGTGGTATATATATACAATGGAATACTATGCAGCCATTGAAAGAAATGAAATCTTGCCATTTGCAATGGAGTGGATGGAACTAGAGGGTATTATGCTGAACAAAATAAGGCAATCAGAGAGAGACAATTATCATATGATCTCCCTGATATGAGGAATTTGAGAGGCAACGTCAGGAGGGTTGGGGGGTAGGAAAGGAATAAATGAAACAAGATGGGATTGGGAGGGAGACAAACCACAAGAGACTCTTAATCTCACAAAACAAACTGAGGGTTGAAAGGGGGAGGGTAGTAGAGAGAGGGTGGTTGGTTTATGGACATTGTGGAAGGTATGTGCTATGGTGAGTGCTGTGAAGTATGTAAACCTGGCGATTCACAGACCTGTACCCCTGGGGCTAATAATTCATTATATGTTAATAAAAAAATAAAAAATTTTAAAAAAGAAGTGTCATATTGGGATATAAGGAATTACTGTATCTACGTTTGTAAGAAATCTACATCATAATAATTGGAAAGATGATGAGAAGCATTTCATTTTCATTTTACATGAATAGAAGTATACCTTCACTGGCAAAGTTATGTTTCTCCAAATCTCTTTCCTCACATAGTCTAGAGGAACGCTGATCGTTGGGAAGAGCAGTCTCACACACTCAGTGTTTCAACTCCCACTTGTCATGTAAAAATGAGCCTTGGGCTTGGAACGCTTCCTTACCAAGAGACAAATAATCCTCACAGCCTGTACCAGGCTTATCACCTTGTGCGGGAATCTCTTTCTCTGTTTTAGGATCAAATAGTACTCTTTTCTCTATTATTCATGTATGTGAGACATATGGCACTTGGCCAGCCCCACTGTTTTATCTGTCCTCTGTAGGGAGGAGACAAAGTCTTTTTACTCTGGTACAAGAGGGCTACAGTAGGCAAACTACTCTGTATCAGCCATAAGAAAAGACCCAAAGCCACAGGGAGGATGACAGCCACTATAGAAAGGCGATCTTCTTCTCTTTGTTCTTTATAAATTTAGGCATTGTTCCACCCACTGCTTGACTGCACTGTGTTCTTCTTGGTGACTCTGATACCAAGATGCAATGGGAAGAAGGGTTTAGAGTTCTCTACTGGGGTTGGTAACTGATGCATGGTAATCTGCTCCACCACTGATCATCTGAACATCTTCTAGAACATTATGAATATGGAGTACTGTATTGATGACATCAGGCAGATTGAACTGTTGAGAAATAACAAGTATGCTAGATCCCTTTGATGGATACAAATGTGCTAGGATCTGAGAGATAAATCCCTTTCAGGGACCTCTCAGGTCAGTACATTTTGAGAGTGCAAAGGTCATAGGCGTTTCGTAATTTCTCTTCCCAAATGGAAGGATGTACTTTTCACTGCCTACCATTAACAAAGTAGTATAGGCTTGTCAGACTCTTCTGGAGGGTTTTGGGAGTGATGCCCTGATCCATTTCTTGACTAAACTATAACTCTGCATGTTTTGAGTGGGAGCAAAGAAAAAGAAGACCAACAGGATCAGTCTATTGCAAGCTTCCCTATCACCCATTAAATTCAATGGAGTTCCAAGTATCAATAATAAATAAGGATTACATATAAAATCTCTGTTAATCTGCATTAAAGGATGAATAGAGAATTCCCTAGGACTTGAAGGAAAAGTCTTCTGCTGATAATACTTTCATTTTGAGAAGCAATTCTTGACTGTTTGAGACCTGGTAGAGAGTGAGTGTTAGATCACTGGACACTAGGATACAATGTAACCTGAGATGTCCACCATGTATTAGGTATTATGAGATTTATCCTTAAGATTGTGAAGGGATCACTATGATTTACTGAGTAACTGGCTCCAGAGTATTATTCTAGATTAGATTTGAGAATATTTAAGAAACAAGAAAATTGCATGGACACATGCCTCAAGCTCTCATGATACCTACTCGACATGCATTGTCATGACTCTTTCTACCCACACCTATAGCCTCATGGAGATATTTCTTCTGAATAGTTAACACATAAAGAAAAAAAGAAAACCTGCAGCTTTGTTTTTAAAGATTTTTATTTATTTATTTGACAACACAGATCACAAGTAGGCAGAGAGTCAGAGGGAGAAAGGGGAAAGCAGGCTCCCTGCTGAGCAGAGAGCCCAATGTGGGGCTCGATCTCAGGACCCTGGGACCATGACCTGAGCTGAAGGCAGAGGCTTTAACCCACTGAGCCACCCATGTGCCCCTGCAGCTTTGTTTTTAAAGTTCTGCAGGCTATGCTAGCACCAACTAGGAATGATATATTGCTGCCTTGTATACCCACTCAGAGGTGTTGATCAGGTGGAGAAAAAGAGAAATATATATATAATTTTCCATTTTTCTTGGAAGGAGACACGGCCTGAGAATCTTACTCATGGGTGTCAACTAATGGCATGGTTTATTGGTCAGAAACTTGAAAAGAACAGGACTAGATAACTGATGGTGAGGGGGTCTGGAGAAGATATATATGGATGGACTTCTTATAACACATACAGAGTGGGATGATATTGTGTCTCATGTGGTTTCTCATAAAAATATAGCCATTGAGAGTAGTTTTTTAAAAAAAATCATTAAACTAGCTGACTCATTTTATGAATACTGGCTTCTTTCCCCAGAAATCTAATAACTATGCATAAAGTAGCTATGATGGCAGGGATGGAAACTTTACATGGATTTAGCAACATGGCCTTCCTTTCACCAAGGGTGATAAAGTTAAGGCCCCTGCTGCCTTCCCTACTTACCAATAACAGAGGCCAATTCTAGGGACCTGATATGGCTCCTTCTTCCAGAAAGATAAGTTAGCCTTCTAGTTATAGGTTAATTACACTGCCTTTTTCCTTCACGGAGAAAGTAGTGATTTGTCCTCATTATAATAGATACTTATTCTGGATTTGGATATTCCTTCTTTACTCACAATACTACTACTGAAAGCAACTACTGAGAATTTAGAGATAGCCTTATTCAATATGATGATATTCCACACATTGCTTCTGACCAAGGAACTGATTTCACCACAAGTTATGTAGCACTGAGTTTTTTACTCCCATGTAGAATGTTTCTATCAGAAGATGTAACAGTGGTCCCATCAAACTAGAAGTTCAGAACACTGCCTAGGTATTTCAGATCTTTTACACCACAGAATTTACAGGTAGAGAAGGAACTTAGATGATCAGTACCAATTACAAAGGGGATGATTGGCTTGCTTTTATAAATGAGAACAGTTGCTATTATTTTTACAACCTAGGAATGAACTGAAATAGCTCTTAGTAATTTTTGGTCTGATAGTAAATTTCAGTGGAAGAACAGAGCAGCCCAATAAAGGCAGGAACACTAAGGATTCAGGCATTTCAGGAATTAAGATTTAGATTATCCCCCTAATTAAAAATACCAACCAGCAAGTACTCTGCTGAGGGCAAGTGGAACACAATAACAGTAGGAATAAGAAACTAGTAAATAGGGTGCCTGGGTGGCTCAGTGGGTTAATGCCTCTGCCTTCAGCTTAGGTCATGATCCTGGGATCCTGGAATCTAGCCCCGCTTTGGGCTCTCTGATCAGCAGGGAGCCTGCGTCCCTTCCTCTCTCTCTGCCTGCCTCTCTGCCTACTTGTGATCTCTGTCTGTCAAATAAATTAATAAAATCTTAAAAAAAAAAAGAAAGAAACTAGTATATATGGCCTTAGAACTAGATACACAGTCAAGAATTAAAGCAGCTATCCTCAACATATATATTACTCAATATAAATATCTTCAAGGTCTATATTACTCAATGACTATCCCCCTTCTCCTCCATTCTCCTTATTATTTTGTAAGAGATGTGATATTGGCACTTTAATTCATGGCTCCATAGGTAACCATGTCTCGACCTGAGACGTAAGGACTGGTAAAGACTGGTTATCTTGCTCAGTTTTTACCTTTTTTTTTTTTCCTGACTGACCAAGTAGTTAAATATATAAAAATAAAACTGTTATAAATCTGTTTAAAAACAGAACAAAAGCAACAAGAACTATTCGCAAAGCAAAAAAAGATTTATATAAAGAAAAAATGAAATAATGATTAACTGGATTTAATAGAGTAAGACTAACATAGTTCAAGGGAATGCTGGTGGATAAACCATCTGGGCACGTAGAATCAGATAGGAATTTAACATTTTTTAAGGAGGAAGACAATAAACAAATCGTATCAGTTTGCCTTTAGCTGTAATTTTAATTATAATACAAGTTTAATTCAGTTTTTCAAAGTCTTCAAGGTTAATAAATAAAGGACAGAAATACGATATGTACCTTACAGAAGCAGAACATGGAGGCAAAGAAAATATATTTGTACTCAAGGAAAATGGCAACAAAAATAATACCAAAGCAGCATTGAAAATTTGTGTGAAAATATACCAGAGGTAAGTAAGGCAAGATAAATTACTTATTTTAAGAGATAAATGAATTAAGCCAGCATGTGAAAACTAAAAGAAAAAAACACTTTAGTTTGGGTCAAAAGCAAATATATATATTTAAGTATAATTAATATGTGTTAAATAAATAAAAATAAATAAACCAGAAGTTAAACCAGTGACCAGAGCCCAAGATTTTATATAAAAAGCAGTTAGTGGGGTGCCTGGGTACCTCAGTCAGTTAAGTGTCTGACTTGGTTTTGGCTCAGGTCCTGATCTCAGGGTCATGAGATGGAGCCCTGTGTCTGGCTCCTCGCTGGAGGTGGAGCTTGATTCTTTTTCTTTTTCTCTCCATCTATAACACCCCACCCCAGCTAGAACTCTCTCTCTCTCTCTTTAAAAAAAAAAAAAAAAAAAAAAAGGCACTTAGTAGTTCTCAGCAATGACAAGGTAAGGTAAGTATACCTGTCTAGTACAGTCCTGTCCTCAGCGATACCTGGCAGTTCTGGTCTAGAGGCTTATTTTACCCTCTCCTGAGGCTAATCCTTCAGTGTTACTAGAGGCCTGGTAGTACATTAAAAGGTGAGTAGAAGGGAGAAGCCAGGGCATTTAAGGGGTGTGGGAATAGTTGCCTAATGGATGAAGTGAAGGAAAAAAGTTTCAAGACCACCTGTTGTTTCCTATCCTGATTTTTAAATACTTGTCCATTTAAACTCCACCTTTGCCCTCCCTCCTGAGCTACCTTTAGCTGCTGTTCTTAAACCTTTCAGGGCTTTGGCAGCATAAATAATGATGCTTTTCTATTTCCCCCACTGCTTATTTAGGATTCAGTTGACTTAGAATTACTCTATCAATTACCACTGTCCATGGATTTCCAGCTTCCAAAGTGCTGATTAGTCTCTTCTCCTAATCATATTGCATTGGTGGGTTGCTTTTTATCTCTTTCCTTTTTAACTCTTCACACTTATCTCTTCACTCTTATTTACTTAATGCTGTGAGGGGGGAGATGGGGAGCAGAAAGACAGGAATTCAATGGTAATTCATGAGTTCAGGTGGCCATCTTTAGCCAGAAGAACACTGTTTTTTTATTGAGTTGTTCTTTGTTTCTGACTTTCAATTTTTTTTTTTTTTTTAAGATTTACTTATTTTTTGAGAGAGAGAGAGAGTACAAGCAGGGGTTAGGGGCAAAGAGAGAGGGAGCGAGAGAATCTCAAGCAAACTCCCCCTGTGTGTGGAGCCCAATGTAGGACTCTATCTCACCACCCTGAGATCATGACTTGAGCCCAAATCAAGAGTTGGACACTTAACCTATTGAGCTAGCCAGTCATTCCTGCTTTTGACTTTAAAAAACTCCTCAGATTCTGAATATTAACCTTTTATCCAGTATAAATGGCTAGCTATAATTCATGCATTCTATAATAAAGAAGGGAGGAATGAAAACTAGTGGAAAACTAGCTGTCACTGCCAGAGTCTACTCCTCTTGATCCCCACATACCCAGCCACACCTTGCTTTCAAAACCTAGAACACATTCAAGTCTCCAAGACTAAATAACCCAAAGTCCTACACCTTGATTGTATGCAGATCAAAGTATTGCTACCCGTGACCGTGTGACTTATGATCTGACTAATGTGTTATCTGTGGCCCTCCTAACACCTAATATACTATGGTGAGTTTGAACTAGTTAACTGCAAATAATTCTTCTATGGAAGAGGAAGAGCAGGAAACACACAGCAGTCCCTGTACCATAACCATAAAGAAATCTTCCTGGGAAGGACCTGCATTGACTCCCTGCTCTGATCATGAGGAAATTTCCTCCTTTTGACATTCATTGTGACCCCTGGGCAGAACTCTTTAGCCTATTATTCTGTGTGCCCTCTGAGGGCAAACATTGCCCTATTATCTTTTGTAGCTACATCAGAAGTAGTACTGGAAGTTGAACAGCTGTCACCACCTGCTTCCTGCTGATTTGGTTTGGCTCTAGGGGATTATTTCAGAAGATAATCTGTCATGTGCTTTTGAGGGTCAAGCATATGATTTTTTTTGTAATATAATTGCACTTTCTGAGTTAGTAAGGTCCTGGTTTATGTGTTCAAAGATGTCCTTTCAGAAAACTGTTAAGACTTCCAACTTTCATCTTCTATTATAGTGCCTTTTGCCTGGTCTTTCATTTTCTACTTCAGTTTTATTTAGACCACCTCGATGCCATGTGCAAACTTAGACTTTTTTTTTTTAAGATTTTATTTATTTATTTGAGAGAAAGACAGTGAGAGAGAGCATGAGCGAGGAGAAGGTCAGAGGGAGAAGCAGACTCCCCATGGAGCTGGGAGCCCGATGTGGGACTCGATCCTAGGACTCCAGGATCATGACCTGAGCTGAAGGCAATCGTCCAATCAACTGAGCCACCCAGGTGCCCCTGCAAACTTAGACTTTGATGGCCATGCAACACTCAATTGATTTTTAGTGCTAATTGCCTCCCACTGTCTTTCATTGTTTTATAAAAAAACTCCTAATTTGAGGTTTTGAAGGCTGAGAGTTTTTTCCCAACTGTTTGGTTATTTCAGAGTTACTTCTTATAATTAGTCTGAGTAGAAATTTGTGAAAGCAGTAAGGAGCTTCCAACACATACCAATTAACTTCTGCTAAAATTATAGAACTCTGTGGACATATAGTCCACCTTTCAACCTATAGAAGATGACAATAAATTTACCATAGCACAATAAATATCAACTATCTTTGCCATCACTACCTACTAATTAATAACTAATCTAATGCTTTTAGCCTTGCAATTTGACATTACAATACTTTCAGGCACTTAATTTGTGGTACTTGAGAAAGAGGCTAAGTATCTATAACTAAGACAACCTAAAATCCAGTGGTTCATACATGTGACTTGGAGGAGGGGCAGAGCTGAATAACTGAACTGCTTACCTCTGGACTGCTGCATCTCTGAGTCTGAAGTTTTCATCTCCTTCCAGCCAGTGGAGTACATTAACCATCGAAAGGTTGATCAGTATGTGGCACATATCTCTTCTATTTTCATTCTATTGGACAGAACTTAGTTAAATGTCCTCATCAACTTGTAGGGAAGACTTTGGAAATGTCAAGTCTAGATGGACATCCATCTACGCAGTAAACATAAGGAGGTACGTCTTTAAATTCTTATTAAAGAAATGGTGTATGGGTATTTTTGACAATTAATCTGCCAATTGGAGGCTCAGCCATTCACAAATCACCAATGACCTTCTATCTTTCTCACTCATCCATCTTTGGGAGAACATTGGTAATTAATGATTTAGAGATGAAGAACTGGACATGCACAGTTCTGTCTCTTCCTTTTCTCTTTTCATTAGTGCCCTTTCTGTAAAAATAACATGTTCCCAGGATGCTTGGGTGGCTCAGTGGGTTAAGCCTCTGTCTTCGGCTCACATCATGATCTCAGGGTCCTGGGATCAAGCCCCACATCGGGCTCTCTGCTCGGCAGGGAGCCTGCTTCTGCCTTTCTCACTGCCTGCCTCTCTGCCTGCCTCTCTGCCTGCTTGTGATCTATGCCTGTCAAATGGATAAATAAAATCTTTTAAAAAAATAAATAATGTGTGCTCAACTGCTCCCAGATAGGTGATCAACCATCAGTAAAGACTCTGCTCTTACAAGGTAGGTTTGCAATGATGCCTAATGATATCAGTGTGATTTGGTATGAGTGTCTATTAATGGGATTCATTAGCCTACATGTCCACAGAAAAAGGTCATTTTCCCTAATATCAGTTTTGATAATTTACTATCCATTTGTCTGACCCTTTTTTGACTTCTGAATTGGTAAACAGCATGGATAGAGAAGAAAGTTGGTATTAACTGGGCAATTTTGAACCTTACTTAACAATTTGGTCCAAAAAAGAACAGAACTAAAATGTTCTTCCCAAACAACTACAACAACAAAAACATATTTGTCTATATTATTAAATTATTATTATTATTATTATTTTAGGGTACGGTACTTATCGTTCAATGTATAATTACTTTACTGTTTTTGCTTACTTTTTAAACTTGAATTTTAAGTTGAAACTGCACTCTTAATTTATCTTAGAATTTTCATGGTATATTCAATCATTCTTTGTCATGTTGCTTTAAATAAACCTCTTACAAATTATATAAAAATGGATTTTCACCAAGGTGAGATGTGCTTACTGACTTATTGAAAATTGTTTTCACATTTTTGTTTACTTTTACCTGATTTTTTTTACTCCTCTATTATTTTTGTTGGGTTTATAAACTCTTTTTTTCCCCCCAATCTTGGGGTTTTGTAGGTTTGTACTTTATTTCTATTCTAAAAGCTAACTTAAAATTTTCAATATCTTTATTGTATCACAAACATATAGAAAAATGTACAAGTCCTATTTTACTCCACAATTTTTATGAAATACATTACTACTTATAGCTGTATAATCAGCATATAGATCAAGAAACAGAATACTATCCTAGAAAACACCTTCATACCCCATTATAGTTGCCATCCACCTCCACACAACACCCAATATGTGAATGTTCTGACTTCTACCACTTCCATATTTGTCTGTTTTCAGACTTAATCCTTCCTTTTTGCTGCTAATCTCTCACTTATAAAACATTTTGCTGATCTTTGTGGGTATATATTTATATTCATTCTGGTTTTAAGCACCATTTCCTTGTAAGATGGATAACATTCACATGGATTACATTAATGAGGTTTAGAATCTGTTTCATATGTTCATTAACCATGGAATTTTGCTTGTGAAAATCCTGCTTATGTTTTTGCCCATTTTTATGTCATTTCCTTATTGACTAATTTGATGTTTTTTATATATTTTAGATATCAATTTTTTTTGGTTATATGTATTAGACAAACTTTCTTTCAGTTATTTCCTTTTTTATCTATTTATGCTGTTTTCCAATGAGTAAAAATTCTTAAATTTAATATGACTGAATTTCTTAGTCTTTCCTTATATGACTTCTACTTTGTTATAGATTGAATTGTGTCTTTCAAACCACTCAAATTCATATATTGAAGCTCTAGTCCTTAATGTGATGGTATTTTAAGATGGAGTCTTTTGTAGGTAGTTAGGTTTAGATGAGTTACAGGGATAGGGCCCTCATGATGGGAATTAGTGCCCCTATAAGAGGAAACACCAAACAGCTAATTCTCTTTCTCTCTCTCTCTCTCTATCTCTGTTTCTCTCTGCCATGTGAGGCACCAAAAAGAAGGTGGCTGTTTGCAAGCCAGGAAGAGTGCCTTCACCAGAACCAGACAATGTTGGGCACAAATCTTGGACTTTCAGTCTCCAGAACTGTGAAAAAATTAGTTTCTGTTGTTCAAGCTACTCAGTATATGGTATTTTATTATGGAAGCCCAAGAAGACACATACAAGTTCTTGAACCTTGTTAAAGAAAGTCTTTCACATCCTAAATTCATACAGATAAACATCTATATTTTGTTCTAAATATTATGGGTTTTTTCATATAAGTTAAGCTGAAGAAATCTAGGAGTTTCAGACTTTCTAGGATTATAGCAGCAATCTACACTGGAATCACCTGAAACTTCTTACTAAAATTCACGTATAGTAAAAATAGATAAAATTAACTCTCACAACTCTATAGTGTAACTGGGAGATTGAGACAACTATAAACTTCAATTTGCATGTGGTTAGGAAAAGCATACAAGACAAAGTTTTTGCCAGAACCCCTAAAATATTGCATAAAACTCAGAAAAATATTTCACAGAAAATTATGAAGTACAGAGGAGTGTCAGAGTCCAGAAAAAAAATCAGTATAGGAGATTACCTTCAGAAGGAAAGAGTTCCATCCTAAGGAAACTGCTGGGAAAAATGTGTGATGGATTAGTTCAGAGAAGTCAACAATGGAGGAGATGAATGGAACAGGTCTCTTTTTTTCTTTAATTTTTTAGTTTTTATAAACATATATTTTTATCCCCAGGGGGTACAGGTCTGTGAATCATCAGGTTTACACACTTCACAGCACTCACCAAAGCACATACCCTCCCCAATGTCCATAATCCCACCCCCTTCTCCCAACCCTCCCTCCCCCCAGCAACCCTCAGTTTGTTTTGTGAGATTAAGAGTCACTTATGGTTTGTCTCCCTCCCAATCCCATCTTGTTTCATTGATTCTTCTCCTACCCACTTAAGCCCCCATGTTGCATCCCCACTTCCTCATATCAGGGAGATCATATGATAGTTGTCTTTCTCTGCTTGACTTATTTCACTAAGCATGATACGCTCTAGTTCCATCCATGTTGTCGCAAATGGCAAGATTTCATTTCTTTTGATGGCTGCATAGTATTCCATTGTGTATATATACCACATCTTCTTGATCCATTCATCTGTTGATGGACATCTAGGTTCTTTCCATAGTTTGGCTATTGTGGACATTGCTGCTATAAACATTCAGGTGCACGTGCCCCTTCGGATCACTACATTTGTATCTTTAGAGTAAATACCAGTAGTGCAATTTCTGGGTCATAGGGCAGTTCTATTTTCAACATTTTGAGGAACCTCCATGCTGTTTTCCAGAGTGGTGCACCAACTTGCATTTCCACCAACAGTGTAGGAGGGTTCCCCTTTCTCCGCACCCTCGCCAGCATCTGTCATTTCCTGACTTGTTAATTTTAGCCATTCTGACTGGTGTGAGGTGGTACCTCATTGTGGTTGTGATTTGTATTTCCCTGATGTCGAGTGATATGGAGCACTTTTTCATGTGTCTGTTGGCCATCTGGATGTCTTTGCAGAAATGTCTGTTCATGTCCTCTGCCCATTTCTTGATTGGATTATTTGTTCTTTGGGTGTTGAGTTTGCTAAGTTCTTTATAGATTTTGGACACTAGTCCTTTATCTGATATGTCATTTGCAAATATCTTCTCCCATTCTGTCAGTTGTCTTTTGGTTTTGTTAACTGTTTCCTTAGCTGTGCAAAATCTTTTGATCTTGATGAAATCCCAATAGTTCATTTTTGCCCTTGCTTCCCAGCCTTTGGCGATGTTCCTAGGAAGATGTTGTTGCAGCTGAGGTCGAAGAGGTTGCTGCCTGTGTTCTCCTCAAGGATTTTGATGGATTCCTTTCTGACATTGAGGTCCTTCATCAATTTTGAGTCTATTTTCGTGTATGGTGTAAGGAAATGGTCCAATTTCATTTTTCTGCATGTGGCTGTCCAATTTTCCCAGCACCATTTATTGAAGAGGCTGTCTTTTTCCCATTGGACATTCTTTCCTGTTTTGTCGAAGATTAGTTGACCATAGAGTTGAGGGTATATTTCTGGGCTCTCTATTGTGTTCCATTGATCTAAGTGTCTGTTTTTGTGCCAGTACCATGCTGTCTTGATGATGACAGCTTTGGAATAGAGCTTGAAGTCCAGAATTGTGATGCCACCAACTTTCGCTTTCTTTTTCAATATCCCTTTGGCTATTCGAGGTCTTTTCTGGTTCCATATAAATTTTAGAATTATTTGTTCCATTTCTTTGAAAAAGATGGATGGTACTTTGATAAGAATTGTATTAAATGTGTAGATTGCTTTACGTAGCATAGACATTTTCACAATATCTATTTTTCCAATCAGGGAGCATGGAACATTTTTCCATTTCTTTGTGTCTTCCTCAATTTCTTTCATGAGTACTTTATAGTTTTCTGAGTATAGATTCTTAGCCTCGTTGGTTAGGTTTATTCCTAGGTATCTTATGGTTTGGAGTTCAACTGTAAATGGGAATGACTCCTTAATTTCTCTTTCTTCTGTCTTGTTGTTGGTGTAGAGTAATGCAACTGATTTCTGTGCATTGATTTATATCCTGACACTTGACTGAATTCCTGTACAAGTTCTAGCAGTTTTGGAGTGGAGTCTTTTGGGTTTTCCACAAATAGTATCATATCATCTGCAAAGAGTGATAATTTGACTTCTTCTTTGCCAATTTGGATGCCTTTAATTTCCTTTTGTTGTCTGATTGCTGAGGCTAGGACTTCTAGTACTATGTTGAATAACAGTGGTGATAATGGACATCCCTGCCATGTTCCTGACCTTAGCAGAAAAGCTTTCCGTTTTTCTCCATTGAGAATGATATTTGCGGTGGGTTTTTCATAGATGGCTTTGATGATATTGAGGTATGTGCCCTCTATCCCTACACTTTGAAGAGTTTTGATCAGGAAGGGATGCTGTACTTTGTCAAGTGCTTTTTCAGCATCTATTGAGAGTATCATATGGTTCTTGTTCTTTCTTTTATTGATGTGTTGTATCACATTGACTGATTTGTGGATGTTGAACCAACCTTGCAGCCCTGGAATAAATCCCACTTGGTCGTGGTGAATAATCCTTTTAATGTACTGTTGAATCCTATTGGCTAGTATTTTGGTGAGAATTTTCGCATCTGTGTTCATCAAGGGTATTGGTCTATAGCTCTCTTTTTTTATGGGATCCTTGTCTGGTTTTGGGATCAAGGTGATGCTGGCCTCATAAAATGAGTTTGGAACTTTTCCTTCCATTTCTATTTTTTGGAACAGTTTCAGGAGAATAGGAATTAGTTCTTCTTTAAATGTTTGGTAGAATTCCCCTGGGAAGCCTTCTGGCCCTGGGCTTTTGTTTGTTTGGAGATTTTTAATGACTGTTTCAATCTCCTTACTGGTTATGGGTCTGTTCAGGCTTTCTATTTCTTCCTGG
>NC_081557.1:164566605-164574510 GCF_022355385.1 Mustela nigripes | reverse complement strand
ACTATGGACTCTGAAAAACAATCTGAGGGGTTTGAAGTGGCGGGCGGTGGGAGGTTGGGGTACCAGGTGGTGGGTATTATTGAGGGCACAGATTGCATGGAGCACTAGGTGGGGTGAAAAAATAATGAATACTGTTATGCTGAAAATAAATAAATTTTAAAAAAGAGAGAGATTATGCTGAGTGAAATAAGTCAAGCAGAGAGAGTCAGTTATCATATGGTTTCACTTACTTGTGGAGCATAAAAGATGACACGGAGGACATTTGGAGATGGAGAGGAGAAGTGAGTTGGAGGATATTGGAGGGGGAGACAAACCATAAGAGACTGTGGACTCTGAGGAACAAACTGAAGGTCTTGGAATGAGGGAGGTGGGTGAGGGGTTGGGTGAGCCTAGTGATGGGTATTAAGGAGGGCACGAATTGCATGGAGCACTGGGTGTGGTGCATAAATAATGAATTTTGGAACACACACACACACTCACTAAATTTAATTAAATTAAAAAAATACTTTTCAGTTGGGGATTAATAGAACTTTTGAAGTATATGGAGAGAAATGACATTAATGTTTACAAGAAAGCTGGGGAGTAGGAATAGAAAAGATTTCAGCCAAGAGTGGTGCCAGTGCTACACTATTCAGGAGAACTATGTTTAAAAAAGAAGCAGAGGGCACCTGGGTGGCTCAGTAGGTTAAGCCTCTGCCTTCGGTTCAGGTCATGATCCTAGGGTCTTGAGATCAAGGCCCATCCCACATCGAGCTCTCTGCTCAGAAGGGAGCCTGCTCCCTATTCCCTTGCCTGCCTCTTTGCCTACTTGTGATCTCTCTCTCTCTGCCAAATAAATAAATAAAATCTTTAAAAAAAAAAAAAAAAAAAGAAGAAGAAGCAAAAAGCTGAAAGTTGAATTTATTTGTGATGGGTGTCATTCATTTACAAAAACATCAGCTAGAAAAGTGACATTACAGTTTTTTTGTTGTGTCATATAGAAATAATGAAGACCAGAAGGGGGATTCCACTTCATGTTCTGGAGCAAGCTTAAGTAACCTAAGAGCTTGATTCAGGTCTCCCAAAAACTTTCTGTTTGAACTTGAAAGAAATCACTGACACTCCATGAGCATTAATTTAGTGACATGTGTAGAGGCAGGATGATAATTAAAGTTTGGATTTTGGAGGAAGGTGCCAGGTTTGACTCAGCTGTGTCACATACAGGATATGCAGTCTTGCATGAGTTAGTATTTCTCTGCCTTGGTTTTCTTGTGTACAGAATGGGAACAGTAGCACTTACTTCTGGGGTTACTGAGAGAGTCAACTAATTTATTATATGGCAAGCATATGGAAGAATGCCTGAAACACGTAATTGTTTTAGCAATTATATGATTGTTTTTATATGAAAACTTCAACCTAAAACTCTGTGGTTTTCAAATTTCTTTTAGGTATATGGCCTTGGTTCAAATGAAATGCCACATAGATATCTAAGTAATAAAACATGGAATTAGAAATGCTTTCATTGGACAGAAACAAATGAGTTAAGATTCATGCCCCCACATCTTTCCAGCCCTTCCCAGGTGAACCCCTGGACCACATCAAGAAACCACAAAATGATGGAGCACTGTTTAAAAACCATAATGAGCTCCTCCAAATCTGTCATAGGTTGTATATCAGTTGGGAGTTGTGGCTAGTAATAGTATTATGAAAATAGTGGATAAAACACATACGGATTTATTCTACGAAGAAGAAGTTTAGCAGTGGGCAGCTACAGCTTATATGGAAGCTCTCCAATGCCATCAGAAAGCAAGGCTCTCTCTATCCTCTAGAGACCCAGGCATCTTCTTCATGATCCAGAAAGGGGATAAAAACAGCTTTCTAATAAGCCTTCTCTAGTATCTTCTGTAAAGATCTCAGCCTTTATCCTTAGATAAAAAGGAGGGGTATGTGGAATCTTTTAATTCAATATGTGTCTACCTGAAAGACTCAAAGGAGAGAATGGGTTATGCTAGGATATGCTTTTATATATTAATTTAAAAATACCATTGCATTTTTGTGAGTAAAGGGAATGGTAAGGCTGCCCCCTAGTTCAAGGAAATTGAGAAAAGAATAGTTCATCAATGAAAATCTGACTCTTTTTTTAATTAACATATAATGGATTATTTACCCCCGGGGTACAGGTCTGTAAATCATCAGGCTTACACATTTCACAGCACTCACCATAGCACATACCCTCTCCCATGCCCATAACCTAATAAGCCTCTCTCTACCCTCCCAACCCCCAGCAACCGTCAGTTTGGTTTTTTTTGTTTTTTTTTTTTAAAGATATTATTTATTTACTTGACAGAGAAAAATCACAAGTAGATGGAGAGGCAGGCAGAGAGAGAGAGAGGGAAGCAGGCTCCCTGCTGAGCAGAGAGCCCGATGCGGGCCTCGATCCCAGGACCCTGAGATCATGACCTGAGCCGAAGGCAGCGGCTTAACCCACTGAGCCACCCAGGCGCCCAACCCTCAGTTTGTTTTGTGAGATTAAGAGTCTCATGGTTTGTCTCCCTCCCGATACCATCTTGTTTGATTTTTCCCTTCCCTATCCCCCAACCACTCCATCCTGCCTCTCAAATTCCTCATATCAGAGAGATCATATGATAATTGTTCTCTGACTTATTTCACTCAGCATAATACCCTCTAGTTTCATCCACCTGTTGTTGCAAATGGCAAGATTTCATTTCTTCTCCGACCTACTTAACCCACCATGTTGCATCTCCACTTCCTCATATGAGGGAGATCATATGATAGTTGTCTTTCTCCGATTGACTTACTTCGCTAAGCATGATACCCTCTAGTTCCATCCACATCATCGCAAATGGCAAGATTTCATTTCTTTTGATGGCTGCAAAGTATTCCATTGTGTATATATACCATATCTCCTTGATCCATTCATCTGTTTATGGACATCTAGGTTCTTTCCATAGTTTGGCTATTGTAGACATTGCTGCTATAAACATTCGGGTGCCCGTGCCCCTTCGGATCACTACGTTTGTATGTTTAGGATAAATACCCAGTAGTGCAATTGCTGGGTCATAGGGCAGTTCTATTTTCAACATTTTGAGGAACCTCCTTGCTGTTTTCCAGAGTGCTTGCACCAGCTTGCATTCCCACACACAGTGTAGGAGAGTTCCCCTTTCTCCACATCCTCACCAGCATCTGTCATTTCCAGACTTGTTAATTTAAGCCATTCTGACTGGTGTGAGGTGATATATCATCATGGTTTTGATTTGTATTTCACTGGTGCCGAGTGATATGGAGCACCTTTTCATGTGTCTGTTGGCCATCTGGATGTCTTCTTTGCAGAAATGTCTGTTCATGTCTTCTGCCCATTTCTTGATTGGGTTATTTGTTCTTTGGGTGTTGAGTTTGCTCAGATTTATAGATTTTGGACACTAGCCCTTTATCTGATATGTCGTTTGCAAATATCTTCTCCCATTCTGTCAGTTGTCTTTTGGTTTTGTGAACTGTTTCCTTTGCTGTGCAAAAGCTTTTGATCTTGATGAAATCCTAATAGCTCATTTTTGTCCTTGCTTCCCTTGCCTTTGGTGATGTTCCTAGGAAGATGTTGCTGTGGCTGAGGTTGAAGAGGTTGCTGCCTGTGTTCTCCTCAAGGATTTTGATGGATTCCTTTCGCACATTGAGGTCCTTCATCCATTTTGAATCTATTTTCGTGTGTGGTGTAAGGAAATGGTCCAATTTCATTTTTCTGCATGTGGCTGTCCAATTTTCCCAACACCATTTATTGAAGAGGCTGTCTTTTTTCCATTGGACATTCTTTCCTGCTTTGTCGAAGATTAGTTGACCATAGAGTTGAGGGTCTATTTCTGGGCAGTCTATTCTGTTCCATTGATCTATGTGTCTGTTTTTGTGCTAGTACCATGCTGTCTTGATGATGACAGCTTTGGAATAGAGCTTGAAGTCCAGAATTGTGATGCCACCAACTTTGGCTTTCTTTTTCAATATTCCTTTGGCTATTCGAGGTCTTTTCTGTTTCCATATAAATTTTAGGATTATTTGACCCATTTCTTTGAAAAAGATCGATGGTACTTTGATAGGAATTGCATTAAATGTGTAGATTGCTTTAGGTATCATAGACATTTAATATCTATTTTTCCAATCCAGGAGCATGGAACATTTTTCCATTTCTTTGTGTCTTCCTCAATTTCTTTCATGAGTACTTTATAGTTTTCTGAGTATACTTTCTTTGTCTCTTTAGCTAGGTTTATTCCTAGGTATCTTATGGTTTTGGGTGCAATTGAAAATGGGAATGACTCCTTAATTTCTCTTTCTTCTGTCTTGTTGTTGATGTAGAGAAATGCAACTGATTTCTGTGCATTGATTTTATATCCTGACACATGGCTGAATTCCTGTGCAAGTTCTAGCAGTTTTGGAGTAGAGTCTTTTGGGTTTTCCACATATAGTATCATATCATCTGCGAAGAGTGATAGTTTGACTTCTTCTTTGCCAATTTGGATGCCTTTAATTTCCTTTTGTTGTCTGATTGCTGAGACTAGGACTTCTAGTTCTATGTTGAATAGCAGTGGTGATAATGAACATCCCTGCCATGTTCCTGACCTTAGCGGAAAAGCTTTCAGTTTTTCTCCATTGAGATTGATATTTGTGGTGGGTTTTCTTAAATGGCTTTGATAATATTGATGTATGTGCCCTCTATCCCTACACTTTAAAGAGTTTTGATCAGGAAGGAATGCTGTACTTTGTTGAATGCTTTTTCAGCATCTATTGAGAGTATCATATGGTTCTTGTTCTTTCTTTTATTAATGTTTTGTATCACATTGATTTTTTTGCGGATGTTGAACCAACCTTGGAATAAATCCCACTTGGTCGTGGTGAATGATCCTTTTAATGTACTGTTGAAACCTATTGGCTAGTATTTTGGTAAGAATTTTCGCATCTGTGTTCATCAAGGATATTGGTCTGTAGTTCTCTTTTTTGATGTGATCCATGTCTGGTTTTGGGATCAAGGTGATGCTGGCCTCATAAAATGAGTTTGGAAGTTTTCCTTCCATTTCTATTTTTTGGAACAGTTTCAGGAGAATAGGAATTAATTCTTCTTTAAATGTTTGGTAATATCACGTCGGGAAGCCATCTGGCCCTGGGCTTTTGTTTGTTTGGAGATTTTTAATGACTGTTTCAATCTCCTTACTGGTTTTGGGTCTGGTCAGTTTTTCTATTTCTTCCTGGTTCGGTTGTGGTAGTTTATATGTCTCTAGGAATGCATCCAGTTCTTCCAGATTGTCAAATTTGTTGGCGTAGAGTTGCTCATAGTATGTTCTTATAATAGTTTGTATTTCTTTGGTGTTAGTTGTGATCTCTCTTCTTTCATTCATGATTTTATTTATTTGGGTCCTTCCTCTTTTCTTTTTGATAAGTCTGGCAAGGGGCTTATCAATCTTATTAATTCGTTCAAAGAACCAGCTCCTATTTTCAATGATTTGTTCTATTGTTTTTGGTTTCTATTTCATTGATTTCTGCTCTGATCTTTATGATTTCTCTTCTCCTGCTGGGCTTGGTGTTTCTTTCTTGTTCTTTCTTCAGCTCCTTTAGGTGTAGAGTTAGGTTGTGTACCTGAGACCTTTCTTGTTTCTTGAGAAAGGCTTGTACTGCTATATATTTTCCTCTCAGGACTGCCTTTGTTGTGTCCCACAGATTTTGAAGCATTATGTTTTCATTATCATTTGTTTCCATGAATTTTCTCAATTCTTCTTTAATTTTCTGGTTGACCTATTCATTCTTTAGAAAGATACTGTTTATTTTCCAGTATTTGTGTTCTTTCCAAATTTCCTCTTGTGATTAAGTTCCAGCTTCAGAGCATTATGGTCTGAAAATATGCAGGGGATGATCCCAATGTTTTGATACCAGCTGAGACCTGATTTAGGACCGAGGATGTGATCTATTCTGGAGAATGCTCCATGTGCACTAGAGAACAATGTGTATTCTGTTGCTTTGGGATAAAATGTTCTGAATATATCTGTGATGTCCATCTGGTCCAGTTTGTCATGTAAGGCCTTTATTTCCTTGTTGATCTTTTCCTTGGATGATCTGTCCATTTCAGTGAGGGGAGTGTTAAAGTCCCCTACTATTATTTTATTATTATTGATGTATTTCTTTGATTTTGTTATTAATTGGTTTATATACTTGGCTGCTCCCATGTTGGGGGCATAGATATTTTAAATTGTTAGATCTTCTTGTTGGTCAGATCCTTTGAGTATGATATAGTGTCCTTCCTCATCTCTTATTATAGTCTTTGGCTTAAAATCTAATTGATCTGATAAAAGGATTTCCACTCCTGCTTTCTTCTGATGTCCATTAGCATGCTAAATTATTTCCACCCCCTCACTTTAAATCTGGTGGTGTCTTCGGGCTTAAAATGAGTTTCTTGTAGGCAACATATAGATGGGTTTTGTTTTTTTTTTATCCATTCTGATAACCTGTGTCTTTTGATTGGGGCATTTAGCCCATTAACATTCAGGGTAACTAGTGAGAGATATGAATTTAGTGCCATTGTATTGCCTGTAAGGCGACTGTTACTGTATATTGTCTCTGTTCCTTTCTGATCAACTAATTCTAGGCTCTCTCTTTGCTTAAAGGACCCCTTTCATTATTTCCTGTAGAGCTGGATTGGTGTTTGCAAATTCTTTCAGTTTTTGTTTGTCCTGGAAGCTTTTAATCTCTCACTCTTTCTGGCCTGCCAGGTCTCTGTGGATAAGTCTGCTGCCAATCTAATAATTTTACCATTGTATGTTACAGACTTCTTTTCCCAGGCTGCTTTCAGGATTTTCTCTTTGTCACTAAGACTTGTAAATTTTACTATTAGGTGATGGGGTGTGGACCTATTCTTATTGATTTTGAGGGGCATTCTCTGCACCTCCATGATTTTGATGCTTGTTCTCTTTGCCATATTGGGGAAATTCTCTCTAATAATTCTCTCCAGTATACCTTCTGCTCCCCTCTCTCTTTCTTCTTCTTCTGGAATCCTAATTATTCTAATGTTGTTTGGTTGTATGGTGTCACTTATCTCTCGAATTCTCCCCTCATGGTCCAGTAGCTGTTTGTCCCTCTTTTGCTCAGCTTCTTTATTCTCTGTCATTTGGTCTTCTATATCACTAATTCTTTCTTCTGCCTCATTTATCCTAAAAGTGAGAGCCTCCATTTTTTTTTTAATTTTTTATTTTTGATAAACATATATTTTTATCCCCAGGGGTACAGGTCTGTGAATCAACAAGTTTACACACTTCACAGCACTCACCAAATCACGTACCCTCCCCAATGTCCATAATCCCACCCCCTTCTCCCAAACCCCCTGCCCCCGGCAACCCTCAGTTTGTTTTGTGAGATTAAGAGTCACTTATGGTTTGTCTCCCTCCCAATCCCATCTTGTTTCATTTATTCTTCTTCTACCCACTTAAGCCTCCATGTTGTATCACCACTTCCTCATATCAGGGAGATCATATGATAGTTGTCTTTCTCTGCTTGACTTATTTCGCTAAGCATGATACGCTCTAGTTCCATCCACGTTGTTGCAAATGGCAGGTGCAGGGTCGGGCCTGGTTAGTACTTGGATGGGAGAGCCTCCATTTTTTATTGCACCTCATTAATAGCTTTTTTTATTTCAACTTGCTTAGATTTTAGTTCTTTTATTTCTCCAGAAAGGGCTTTTATATCTCCCGTGAGGGTTTCTCTAATATCTTCCATGCCTTTTTTGAGCCCAGCTAGAACCTTGAGAATCTTCATTCTGAACTCTAGATCTGACATATTACCAATGTCTGTATTGATTATGTCCCTAGCCTTCGGTACTGCCTCTTATTCTTTTTTTTTTTGTTTTGAATTTTTCTGCCTTGTCATTTTGTCCAGATAAGA
>NC_081557.1:164351382-164566105 GCF_022355385.1 Mustela nigripes | reverse complement strand
GGTCCTACCTTTCAGAAAGTGGTTGTTTTTCTGTTTCCAGAATTGCTGTTTTTCTTCTCTTCGATCTGCCGATGGATTTTCAGGTGTTTGCAATCTTTAGATAAGGTATCTAGCTGATCTCCGGCTAGCTGAAGCAGTCTCAGCTTGCTACTTCTCCGCCATCTTGACTCCTCCTATATCTTTATTTTAAATTTTTAAAATCATAAAGCATTTATATATAATGTATAAATTTTTATATAAATTATAGTTATGTTATATGAAATATACATATAAATTATATATATTTCATAAAATATAATTTGTATATAATATAATCTATATTCTATATATTATGTATATTTAATATAATATACTCTATATTTTGTTATATATTATAACATTATATCATAATATAGTGTGTGGCTCTGTTCTATTCACCAGTCTAATATATATTTGTATAACATATATTGCATATAATATAATATATATATTCATATAAATTGTATTTATGTAATTTGTATATAATTATGTTATATAATTAATGATATATGTTATGTATTATATATAGTTTATTATATAGAATATATTATATATTATAGCATTGTATTATGATATAATATAGTGGGTGGCTCTGTTCTATTCACCACTGTAAAATATATATATAATCATATTATATATGACATATATCATATATAATATAAATCATATATTATATTAAAACTATATAGAATGTTATAAAATAAATAATGTAATATATATAAATTTATATAATTTGTATATAATATAATTATGTTATAATAATTAATAATATATATATTTATATATTATAACATTATATTATAATATAAGCAAGTGCGTGGCTCTGTTCCATTCACCAGTCTAATATATATATATAACATATATAGAATATATTATGTTATATATTATATATAAGATTTTATAATATAACAATCTTATAATAAAATACATATTATATAGAATATAATATAATATATATTATATATATTATATATAATATATATATATAATATAATATATTACAATACTATAATATAATATGCTAGATACATACTATAATATATATCTACCATGTCATACTATATATCATATGATATATATTATATTATATATTATATGCTTTATATTATACTATATATCATATTATAACATATTATATAATGTGTTATAGTAAAATGTTATATTTAGTATATAAGATATACTATATAATGTATAGTATAACATAGAATATGATATAATGCATAATATTACACATATATACACATAATATATTATATAATATATAATTTTATAAATATATATTATTCATATTTATATGTATATTTAATTGTTTAAATATAAATATAAATTATAAGTATAAATATATCTAATACTAAATAATATAAAATGTGGTTATGTAATAATAAATGGACATATAACATAATATATAATGTAATAACATAATAAATATATATTACATATATAATATACTTTGTATATGAATTATATATAAATATGTAATTAATTATATAATATATAAAATAATATAGTGGTATTTTATATATTATGTAATATAAAATATATAGATTATATTACATTATAATATAATACAACATATATTATGTATTATTATAATATAAAAATATAATATATCATTATTAATTATATACTTAATAATTGAATTATTATAAATACTTACATTATTTATAACATATCATTATAAATATTATAAAATTTTTAGAATTAAATTAATTATTAACATATAATATAAGGTATATTATTATACAATAATAATTATATTATACATAGTATATTATATGTTATTTAATTAATTATATATTGTATATTATTTATATATAAATTGCATTTATATATTATTTATATGTAATATAATTATGATATATAATTAATAATATATATCACAATATACTATACATGTAATATATATATAATATATATATTCACCAGTCTATTATATACATATATATAATAGACTGGTGAATAGAACAGAGCCACCTACTTGACTTTGGGTGTATTCTGGTTTCTTAGAAGAAACTGCCTCCAAAAATTGTAGAGAAAGGAAAACATATATATACAAAATAAGGAGAAACATGATGAAGGGATGGGATATGACTGTAAAGATGAAAATTTTAAAAAGATTCTACAAAGGAATTGATAAGTTCGTTGGAAAGAGAAAAAAAAAGAGAGAGAATGTGATCAGACTGGAGTCTAGAACCATGGCGTGTGCTAGATTTAGGGTATATTTTGTTCTATTAGGAGAAATTGTATCCCAACATTTTAAAGAAAAAAACCTACATGTTTTCCAAAAATAAGATTAAATACATGAAGGGATAAAATATGAGTATAACAATGAAAATTTGAGATTTTTTTAAAGGTAGTGTTAAGATAAAATAGTTTAAAAATGTTAAAAGAGGAAAGAGAATGAATTAAAGAAACAGAATAAGAAAAAAAAATAAAATAAAATAAAATTCATTTTGCAAGACTAAAGGATCATGGGGAAAACGCCTTGAATTCTATGCTTTGTTTTCCCCAGCTCTGGAGTTTGTAGTTCTCATTGATCCTGGTGAATTGGATTTTGGCTGGATGTTCTTACTGATCTTCTGGGGGAGGGGCCTGTTGTAGTGATTGTCAAATGTCTTTGCTTGAGGCAGAATTGGACCACCCTTGCAGTGGGGGGGAGCAGGTAGGGCTAGATATGATATCTGCTCATGTTCCCTCTCAGGAACTTTTGTTCCCTGAACACTTCCACAGAGCTTTGGAGGACAGGAGTGAAAATGGCAGCCTCCCAATCTCTGCCATAGGAACTGAATGCTCAGGGCCCCACTTCTCAGTGCACCCTCAGAGAAAAGCAGTCAATCCCTCCCATCTCACTGGTTTCCGGCCACATTCCATGCTCACCCTGCCTGTGACCAAATGTTTCCGTCTCTGGTGCGCAGCCCCATTTGGAGTTTCTAAACACAGCAGATTCCTGCATCACGCTCCTCCGCCACTTCTCCTGAAGGAGGAAAGAGAGGGTCTCTCTGTATCTGCCACTTGTGAGGTTCCTGCTTGAAGAGCAGTGGCTCAACTGTGCCTTGAATCATGGTTTAAGGTAACCCCGAGATGAGAGCGCACTCCTGGGCTCCAGCTCTGTCTCTGTAGCCAGCTTCCTCGCTCCACTACCTGGCAGCTCTGCCAAACTCAGACACTTCTGGTCTTTCTGTGATCCCATGGGTCCTGAGACCACACTGTCTCTGTCAGGGCTCCATCCCCACTTTGCCTGTGGAATGATGTCTCTCATTGGAGCAGACTTCTTAAAGTTCTGATTTTGTGCTCTGCTGCTCCACTGCTTGCTGGGAGCTGGCCTCTCCCCACACAGTCTATCTTTCCATCGCTTCAGATTCACTTCTCCGCATGTCCTACCTTCCAAAAAATGGTCAATTTTTTGTTCCTAGAATTGCTGCTCTTCTTCTCTTCTATCTCCTGTTGAGTTTGTAGGTGTTCAGAATGACTTGATAACTAGCTGAACCTCTGGGACCTAATGCTGTTTCAAAAGTCTGCTACTCCTCTGCCATCTTGCTTCCTCCCCCAACATTTGACTCTTTTAATTGAATTTTTATCACCCTTAATTTGTATATGGTTTTTAAAAACATGTATTAATTCTTCTGGTGATTAATATAAAATAATTTTCAATGAATATATGTCAATAAGTTTTAAAGTATTTTATTTTTGGTCAGGGGAGTAAAAGATTAAGTAAATTTCCATCTACAAAATAAAAGTCACCTTGAAAATATTAAATTGATGATGTATGCATGGAATACAGCATAATGTCCAGGACATGATTTACAATAGAAGATATAATTCTGTATTCCCCCTTTTTACTCTGAATTTCAGTTTCTTCATCAACTTAAACCAAATGATGCCTAAGGCTTTATAAAGCTCAAACACCCTGTGAGAAAAATCCCAGAAATTGAAAGACATTTGAGGGAAGAAGGGCTTTGGATGCCTTCAAAAATAACATTAAGTATATGACTTTAGGAACCTAAGCTCTTATATAAAAGCAAGACCAAAGAGACTACCAGCATATGACTGAAGCTAATTAAACCTCACAAGAAAACCTATTTCAGAATATATTTTGCCCCATTGCCAAAGTAAATTTATAACACTGGAATACAGAGGGGGAAAACATTTCATCCTCAAGTCATTTTACCTAGTCCAGCTAATTAGAAATTAACAATTCTCTCATTAGTCACACTCTTTAAGCCCATAATATTTACACGGACACCACAATTTATATGACTTTATGGGATATAGGAATGAAACAGAAGATGAAGTGTCTACACTAGATAGTCTTGAAACAGGGCAAGCAAATATTCACTAAACTTCTACTCTGTATCAAGTTCCATACAAGGAACTGTGTGTCGAATGCTGAATAAGACCCAAAACTTGACATCAGGGTTGCTCTAGCCATCACATGTTATACCTGGGTTCACTGTACCCCACTCACAAAAAAATGTTACATTGTTACTCAGAACCTGCTTTCAAACATTATCTACCAAATAGCACTGCCTGTTCCACAGGTTTATTCTTGTCGGATACTTAAGAATGAGCTCATGTCTTTAAACCAGAGAAACCTCCATTCCTGTGCAGAATAAATCTTTGAAAAGTTTTCATAGGATGCATATTGTTCTTACTAGTTCTGAAAGCAAAGGATCTTGTTGAATTAGGAAGATTCTCTTTTGAGCACATATGAAAATCAGTATCTAAATTTATAAGAACATCAAATTGAAAAAAAAAAAAAAAGCCTAAATTTTAGGGGGAGAAAAACCATTAACAAAGTCAAATTCCATTTTCAAAAATCAAAGTGAGAATTGAGGTATTTGCCAACCTCAGTTCTTCAAGACAAGAGATGGGAAACAGTTTGTGTGGTATGCCAAGCTTAGCTTTTCCCATTATATGATTTTCACATATCCTCTCTCTTTTTCCTTTTCACCCTTTGCTTTGAATTTCTAGTTTTGGGTCTCTAGAAAGTGACAAATAGCCAGCAGAGCCAGGCTGAGTATGATATACATCTCAAGTCATGTACTAAATTTCAGTCTTCCCTTCCCTACATTCAGTACTTTTAAGAGGCCTGGAAGATATCTTTATCACTGTCCTTTAATTTTCATCATGTATTTTATGCTTTAAAATCAATCCTTGAATCATTTAACAGGTTTAGAGAGTTGTTTTTTTGGTTAGAGGTACTCTGGGGTGAGGAGATGATTTATTCCTGGGTAATGGAGAACAGAGCTAGAAGAAGGAAAGGATGTTCCCTATCCCAGAATAAAAAATCATCACCAATAAAATGTCTTCGTATTGCCTAATATTATGCACTGGACAAGTCTAATAACCTCCTAAGAGCTGCTCACTACCAACTTATAGATTTGGTACTGCATATTTTTTTAAGACTTTATTTATTTAGATCATGAGTCAGGGGAGGGGCAGGGAGAGAGGGAGAACAAATCTCAAGCAGACTCCATGCCCAGCTGGGCTTAATCTCCTAACACTGAGATCATGACCTGAGCTGAAATCAAGAGTCAGATGCTTAACCAGCAGAGACACCTAGGTGCCCCCAAACTGCATTTTCTACCCATACCCAAAACCTAGGAAGCTGAGTCTTTGGCAAAAATATATTAATTTTTACTTCTATCTAGAAGCCTCATGGTAAAAATACATTATTTTTTACTTCTATCTAGAAACCAAATGTCTAAGAGCTCAGAACTACTTTTTACTAACATTTGATTTTGATATTCTGTTCTCCTCAAGAGTTAGAATGAAAAGTAAAATCTTGGAGAATGAGAGGTGCCAAAGAAATTACTCAAAAGGAAGCAGTTGATAATTCAGTGATAGATGTAAAGATTAAAACCCTCCATGTAGGAATTTGGTTAAAGACATGATATTATTAAATGAAAGCTGAGGATTATTAAATAAGGCTGAAACCAGCATCAAAAGTAGGTACTAAGGTGTGTGAGATAAGGACTGTGAAGACTAGTAACCAACTAAATATCGTGTTTTGGAGAACAAATTTCTTGTGTTCTAGGAAATCAAGTATATAGAGCATATTTTATGGATGCATGGTAATATGTAGTATAAATACATGTTACAATACAAAACTTATAACTTGGCTTTTAAAGAGGTTGGGATTATAATCCCCTAAAGTTAGTATTATATGTGGGTTTTTAGTGAGACTGTGATTAAATATAATGAGACAATTCAGAACTGGTAAAGAAGAAGCCAATAGAAAAGGCAAGATTCAGTGAAGATAAAGACTGCTATAAAGAAGTAATTGAAGGATTCACAGTTACTCTTTAGAGTGAGGATCATATTTCAGCATCTTTCTAATTTTAAAATATAGGTGTAAGTAATATAAAAATTTACTTAGAAAAAAGTCAGCTTAAGCCAATGTCTTAAAACAGGAATCAGGAAGAAATCAACAGGGTGAAACAAGTATTCCAGGAGTATCACTACATACCAAAAGCATGACTTGGCAGTAAAGCACAGGAAAATCCTGCTACACCCTGTTTCTCTAGGAAGTGCCAAAATAAAGTTTTTGGAGAGAAGTGCAATTGCCCATGACCCAAATTGTTTCCATTGTAAATTATGCTTAATTAGGAAGATATTCTGATCCATAATTAGGAAGATATTCTCCTTAGAATACCTGTGAAAAGGTAAAGTTTATGGAAAAGATCAGTCTTTCTTTATACATCCACTAGGGTGACCTGGAAAGAGCACTGATCTTGGAATCAATCAATTTGGTTGGGAATACAGCTTTAAACTAAATGTAGTAATAATAACTGTTGTCCAGAGTTGTTCCTGTGAAGAGCTTATAAGTGCTGGGTAAAAAATGACTATAAACATCCTTTTTTTTTTTTTTTTGCATTCTAAATTAAAATTCATACATTTCATTTGATGAAGAAGGAGAAAGAGAAGGAAAAGGAGATTCTTATTGAGATAAGCATGCTAATTGACTTGTTAGTTTTCTAAAACAGGAAATCTATGGACATTGTGTTTTTGTCTAAGAATAGTAAAATGGATTTCTCTCACTTGCATCATAGAAACATTTTTCTTGTAGGAATGACTCTACTGTTAAGCCTGCTATGTTGAGGAATTTCAAAGATTGGGGAAAATACAGTTTAAATGGATCACCTTAATATACATCTAGCATTTTGTTAGGAAAAAATTATGACTTGAAAAGTAGTTGTAAAACAGTTTCTTATAATAAACATTATTTCTATAATTCTGGTGCAATAATAATATAAGCCTTAATATTTAGAAATGACTACCATTCAAAGAATTTGGAATAATAAAGATAGCATATCATCCAATACTCACCATTTCCTTAGGGTAGCCAAAATATCTCTTTTCTCCTAATGAAGGGGGAAAAATCAAGCCTAATTTATAATTTATAAATTATATTTATTTGGTAATTTATAAATTACTGAAATAAAGTAGAATAACAATGTTAAAGATAATAATAGAAGTTGGAGTTTTTATTTTTCTTCATATATGTATGTATGTATTTTTCTACATATATGCCTTTTTCTGATGTAAAAAGTCTAAATTAGAGAAACTCATCAAAGAACCAGAATAGTAGGGATGCCTGGGTTGCTCAGTTGTTAGCATCTGCCTTGGGCTCAGGTCATGATCCCAGGACCCTGGGATCGAGCCCTGCATTGTGCTCCCTGCTCAGCGGAAAGCCTGCTTCTCCCTCTCTCACCCCCCTTCCTTGTGTTCCCTCTCTCACTGTGTCTTTCTCAGTCAAATAAATAAATAAAATCTTAAAAAACAAAAAAGGACCAGAAAAGTGTTAGAAGTTCATCAAAAAAGAAACATAAAGGTAACACACAGGGAGAACTAGGTTTCTGTCAATATTTAACTGTCTGGGAATTCTATGTATTTTTAAGTGCATAATCAAAACAGGGGAATCCGGGCCTCCATTAAGTAGAGAGATGGCCCACAAGCTGACCAAGATATAGATAGAGAAATGCATAGATTCATAGATATGCAATTTATTTCTTTTTATAACTAGAGAAAGGTACTTAAAATTCCTTTTCTATTAATTTCATTTGTTATGATTTAGGTTGGGCAGAATTGCCTGCCTTCTCAATCCAAATGTCCATCAATAGATGAATGGGTAGAGAAGTTGTGAGATACACTCACACACATACACACACATACACTGGACTATTAGTAATCCATAAATAAGGATGAAATTTTCCCATTTGTAACAACATGGATGGATGTAGAGGGTAAAATGCTAAATGAATGAGTCAGTCAGAGAAAGACAAATATCATATGATTTCACTCTGGTAGAATTTAAGAAACAAAAGAAAGAAAGAAAGAAAGAAAAACAGACAAAAAAACAGACTCTTAACTATAGAGAACAAACTGGTGGTTACCAGAGGGAAGGTGGGGGTGGGAAGCTGGATGAAACAGATGATGGGGATTAAGAAGAGTACACTTATCATGATGAGCACTAGGTGTTTTACAGAATTGTTGAATCACTATATTGTACACCCAAAAGTAATAGAACATTGTCTATTAATTGTATGGAAAATTTAAAATAATGTAATTTTAATAATTGTCTGGTATCTGTTAGGGATAATGAAAGTTATCCTATAACTCTTATAAAATATATTGCAGTATATCTAGTTATAAGTTGTTACAAGCCCTAGACATTGCAATTTGAAAATAAATAGCAAAGGAATATAAACACTTTGATAAAAGAAATTGTAACAAGGCTCCTAATAGCTGGAAAAAAGTAAGGGTGTGACAAAAACAGCAAAGTAAACTGCAACCTGGCCATAAAAGCATGTTAAGCCTTTGTGAAAGAAGAACGGGTATAACATAAGAAAAAGAAAAGAAGAGAAGAGAAAAGAAATAGTTACTTAAACATGGACTATAAGTACTAAAGTTCCAAAGCTTAAATAATTTAGGTGTTCAAATGGCTGATTACAATGCTGAGGATTATGTTAGGAATCTATAGCAGGCCGTAATCATTTTTTAAAAGGGAAAAAATTAAGTCTTATTTTGTAGTTATCTCACATGGAATCTTCAAAGCTAGGATTACAACATGAACATATGAGAACTAGGAAGAATGTAAATGAAGTGGTAAGGACATGGAAGAGAGGAATAAACATGATTGGCCACATGGAAAAAAAATAGTTTCATTTGTCAGACACAAGTGAAATAAATTCTTCAAAGACTTATTAGAAAAGAAGTATCCCTAGGTTTGTAGTTATAGTGATTTGGGAGAAGAGTGATTTAATGACTTTTTCATATTTACTATCAGACATATATATTTTCCAACATCTTGCCTGAATTTATTGGGTATGGCTCTAGCTTTTATGGAACATACAATTCAAAGTTCTTGTTAAAAATTGAGGATGGCTTACAAATAGCTGGGACATTAACCCTCAAAATTTCTGGCAAGAAGGAGATGGCACAGTTTACCAAAGTTTTACCAAAGAAACAATTTAGAAGCATAAACAAGCTTAAAGGAAACAGAAAAGAGTGGTGAAAAATCCCACACCAGTAACTGTAAGAAACCATTCCAACTCCTAAAAAGTGAAAGATGTGATTAGCAAAACTAGCAAGATGCATAATAGGGAGAAACTCATTTGGACAGCTATGGCTCTTAGTATAGGAACAAAGCCACAAGAAGAACCATATTGAAACAAGGATTAAAGGAAATAGGACATGGATATAAACTAAAGCTTTATCTTTCCATCACCTGATTTGCTTCCAGTACTTCCCAATGTCTGAACCCTACTGGAAACCAGGCAATGGAGCCCATGTTTCAGTCAGTAAAAGACAACCTTCCAAGGACAGAGAAGGATGGGAAACAAAAGTGTAAAGTGGATCCAAAGAGTCAAGTAGAGAGTAGTATCTAACACAAATTCCCCATTCTAAACATCATCAAGTTGCTTCAGTGGTTTGCTGGATCAAGAAAACATTTGGGCAAAAAAAAGGTTCACTTAGTCTATCATTTCTTTTGTGCATTGTTCATGACCAATCAACATAATGAAAGAGTTGGGTTGGCAGTACGTTAAAAAAAAAAAAATGGTAAGTACATTTTTTTTTAAATGGAGGATTTAATGCTTCCAAGATAAAAATGATTATTAAAAAGAATGTGGATTTTACAGTATGGATTTGGATAAAGAAGATGTGGTATATATATATATACAATGGAATACTATGCAGCCACCAAAAGAAATGAAATCTTGCCATTTGCGATGATGTGGATGGAACTAGAGGGGTATTATCTTAGTGAAATAAGTCAATCAGAGAAAGGCAATTATCATATGATCTCCCTGCTATGAGGAACTTGAGACACTTTCATTTTTGTACTACAATACAATGACATAAAATGCAATGTTGTTTTTTTTTTAAGATTTTATTTATTTATTTTGAGAGTATGTGCACATGCAAACAAGTGGAGGGGCAGAGGGAGAGGGAGAGAGAGAATTTCAAGCAGACTCCATGAGCATGGAGCCTGACATGGGGCTTGATCTCATGACTCTGAAATCATGACCTGAGTCAAAATGGAAAGTCAGTTGCTTAAATGATTGAGCCACCCAGGCACCCCAAGCCACTAGTTTTTAAAGTTTAGGCCTAGAACAGACACAGTGTCACTTCTGACTCTTTCTGTTGGTTAAGCAGTCACAGGACTGGCCCAGATTCAGGAGAAAGTACAATAAACTAAAATAGAATTCCCAAACATTTGTATTTCACTACAATTCTTGAACATTAACTATCTCTATCAGTATACCCAAGAATGAAGTAAGGGACAGTTGTGAGGTGGTGGTACAGATGGTATTCATGAAGTCTCTCTAGAGAAGCACATCTTTTATTTATTGACCGTGAGTGGCAATAGGTAATGTTAATTGGCCAATATTGTCAGTCAGCTAGGTGTTGGGGGCAATTGCCTATTGCTGACTGATTATATATATATATATATATATATATATATATATATATATATATATCAGAATTTACAAGTGGAAGAATACAGAATTAAAAGGAGTCAAAGGAAGTGGATGCTCAAAATGAGATGAGTTCAGGGAGTAAGTGAAGGGAAGATCTGATCTCTCTAAATCTAGATGGTACCACTTCATTCATAAAGTGGAGTTCAGTTGAGATTAACTAAAAAAAAAATTGAATAAATATAGTGTTTAGCAAAATGTCTTCTTTAGAGTATGAACTATGGAACATGAACATTATTAATTCAGTTTCTTGTAACTTAAATGTCCTTCCTTTTGTGCTTCCAGAAGCATAAATTCTCCCTCCCCTACAACCAGATAAGTATGCTTATTATTATAAAAAACAATAATGATAAGCTTGGAATAGTCTTAAACTACCAGGAAGCCTAATCTGTTCAATCAAAGGGAGCTATCAACAACATACTGTTACAGAATACTAAGGAAATCAAGATTGAAAGTAGTTGAAAAAACTTTGAGCCAAAAGTGGGTTTTTTTTCTGTTTGAACTGATTAATTTAGTATTAATGTAAGCCAGCTTAAGAAACACAAAAACAACTTCTTTAAACTCATTGTTGGGCGCCTGGGTGGCTCAGTGGGTTAAGCTGCTGCCTTCGGCTCAGGTCATGATCTCAAGGTCCTGGGATTGAGTCCCACATCGGGTTCTCTGCTCAGCAGGGAGCCTGCTTCCCTCTCTCTCTCTCTCTGCCTGCCTCTCTGCCTCCTTGTGATCTTTGCCTGTCAAATAAATAAATAAAATCTTAAATAAATAAATAAATAAACTCATTGTTTATATATTTGTATTATTGCATTAATCAGTTTTAAACATATTTTTTAAATTTGTTGCCTTTAAATGTGTTTCTGTTTTATCTGTCAGAGATTTTCTGGGGTAGCAAGGCTCCAATTTTATAATGGAAGTCAACAAGATCAGCTTTCATGTGTAGAGAATTGCTTTCATAGGCAATATTTGTTTCTCAAAGAGCAGCCATCTGCATTCTCTACCTGACTGTTCATAGCCAATAGCTGTGCTTTGGGACTACTTTTGTTCTGTTACCTTAACATCAATTATTTGAAATTAGTGTACTTGGATGGGGGGCAGAGAGAGACTGTGACACAAATAATTTCTTTTTTTTTTTTTTTTTTAAAGATTTTATTTATTATTTATTTGACAGAGAGAGAAATCACAAGTAGGCGGAGAGTCAGGCAGAGAGAGAGAGAGAAGCAGGCTCCCGCTGAGCAAAGAGCCCGATGCGGGGCTCGATCCCAGGACACTGAGATCATGACCTGAGCCGAAGGCAGCGGCTTAATCCACTGAGCCACCCAGGCGCCCCCACAAATAATTTCTTATGGCTGAAACAGAAGTAGGCAGGCAAAGTTCCAGAAAGCAGCCAAGACTGTAACTGCCCAGGCCCATGGATATCAGTGTGAGTAATAAAACCAAATCCTCTGGAGATCCTTTGAAATTTTAGCCTGCAGTATCTTTGGAAATGTTTCACAGTGAAATTGTATTTCTAATTCCATGGCCAATAGCTGTCACAACCACCTCCTCCACATTCTCCCAAACATGCAATGGCTTCTAACTCTGTTCATTCACAGCAATCACTTCAATTTATACAAACAGTGCATGGTGGAAGGTAAGCCAGCCACTTCTGATTCACTCATTTCAGACGAGATCAGGCGCGTTCAGGGTGGTATGGCCGTAGACTGATTCACTCATTTCAAAACAATGCTGCAACATCTCTTCCCCCTACACATTTGACAGAGGAATTGTGCAGTCTTCACCAAGTGTTCCTGAAGAACATTCAGAAAGGATGATTGATAACCACTATAGGCATGGACTGATTCTTAAGACTTAGCATATGAACCTCACTTTTCTTTGTGGACAGAAGAAGGAAAGAGAAACAGGAGAGAAAGAATACAAATGTGGTCTCTCACTCTCTCACCCTCTGTTTCCCCACCACTCTCTCTTTGGTTTTAATTTTCTTAAAACTTTTTTTCTCCACAAAGACCCAAACCACAGTTACCATAAAAAGATGTGTGCTCATGCTTATTTAACTCCTTGGTACCTCTTTGTGCCTCATCTAATAAGGTCATAACCCTTACTCTATAGGGTGATTATAAAGATCAACAAACATAAAATTCTCATAAGAGTGACTGGTACATAATAGTCATCCACTATTTGTTATCTGTGCTTAGAAATCTTTACATAGGATTTGAATTGATATGTAACATAGTCTAACCTTGGTCCTCTTGTGAACTGTAATTTATACCACCCTATTCCCCCTACCTTTGGCTATACTTGTTTCCTTATACATAAAGTCAATAAATCTAATATACTTCTAAAATAGTAGATAAGAAAAAATGAATTATTGCTACCTATGATTGACAGGATGATAACATTCAAAAACAAACAAACAAACAAAAACCTTTGAAAATTACCTCCAAAAATGATGATCGTGGTGGTGGTGGTAGTGGTGGTGATGGCTCACGTTTGCAGAGTACCATATGTTATCCAAATATTTGTTGTACCCACACTACACATTAGCCTTTTGATATAGTATTCCGGTATCTATTTTATAGAAAAGAAAACTGAATTTTAGGTTTTATAACTTGCCTCTACATTTTTCTTAGGCCTTCAAAGTCAAGTTTTTAAAGCATTATGTGTTTACTTGATTAATTCCTTAATAGCATGGCTTGTTAATCTAATCAATCCCCACCTCATGGCTGAAATGAAACAAAATCTTCTATGGCTTCATTATTACTAAATTAAATTAGCCCTTCTTACCTTATCTTACTTAATTCTACTATAGCAAGTGATATTGTTGAATACTCTCTCCTTTTTAAAAATGCTTTCAATCCTTTGTTTCTATAATACCATATTATCTTGATTTTTACCTTTGTCTACTTATTGTGGTCACGTTTTTTTTTTTTTTAACTTTTTTCATTTGAGAGAGATACAGAGACAGAGATGGAGAGAAAGAGCACAAGAGGGGGAGAGGCAGAGGAAGAGAGAGAAGCAGACTCCCCACTGAGCTGGGAGCCCGACACTGGGGCTCGATCACAAGACCTGGAAATCATGACCCGAGCCAAAGACAGATGTCCAACCATCTGAGCCACCCAGCTGCCCCACTGTAGTCACTTTTTATTTTTTTTTTATTTTTTTATTTTTTTTTAAAGATTTTATTTATTTATTTGACAGAGAGAAATTACAAGTACACTGAGAGGCAGGCAGAGAGAGAGAGAGAAGGAAGCAGACTCCCTGCTGAGCAGAGAGCCTGATGCGGGACTCGATCCCAGGACCCTGAGATCATGACCCGTGCCGAAGGCAGCGGCTTAACCCACTGAGCCACCCAGGCGCCCCTGTAGTCACTTTTTAAAAGTCCTACCTTCCTATGTTTTTTTAAGAGATTGGCTTCCAAGTATTTTTATTGTACCATGGGAGGAAATATATTTTGAACCACAAAACTGCATTCAAAAATATATTTATATGGGGCACCTGGGTGGCTCAGTTGGTTAAGTATCTGCCTTTGGCTCAGGTCATGATCTCAGGTCCTGGGATGGAGTCCTGCTTTGGGCTCCTTGCTCAGTGTGGCATCTGCTTCTCCCTCTCCCTCTGCCCTTAACCCCACTCATGTTTTCTCTCTTGAAAATAAAAATCTTAAAAATGTGTGTGTGTGCATGTGTGTGTGTGTATACTTACACAATTTTATGAAACAGTATTTCCTTACTACAAGCAAATATATTTGGATAAAGTTATCTTATCTCAATAAAAATAATAATGTTGGTCCTAACTATCCTTTTAATTTTCTGGTTTGCACATTTTTTAGCATTCTGTCTCAATATTGTGTTATCTTTTGCATGTGGTTCAAACTCTGAAGGGACCAGTCTGCTTGACCATAGCTATCCAAATGTCTGTCAGGTACTAGTACAAGGTAGTAGCAAGACCCAAGAGACTAGGTAAGAGTCTTAGTTATGCACAAAAAAAAAGCTTAAAAGATAATTATAACTAAGTCCCAATAACATTTTTTAGATGATGTTATAGATTTCAAGGAGTCATTTGCTAAAAATTTCAAATTGAATGAAGAAATACTACTTTGGGCACTGGGTTTTAAAAATAACAGAATAGATAACCTCTCTAATTTTGAACTAATAAAAACATCTACCATAAAAAACCCTTTAAGACTAGAATCAAACATGACACTAGGATATTGTCTAATTTACTATTCTAATGGGAAAGCAAAAAAATCTGTGCATCTCCTGTTACCATTTCAAGCATCATTTGTCCATTCATTCATTCAGCAATAGCTATTTAACATTTTCCATGCATAAAGTAGTGTGCTTGAGACCACAAAGGACACAAAGATAATTTGGACATGGACTTGTCCTTCAGAGATGTCATATTAATGTTATATATTCATTTACTTAACATTTTAAAATAATAATGATTACTTTTGAATACTTTTCTGTCTCCCAAACATCCATGGATCTATAACTCATTAACTCCTTAATCAAAGACTAATGCTTTTTAATTATGTTCACCCAACTGACACTACAAACTTAAATCTAACAAGTCATTGGTGTGGGTTTTTTCTTTATTTTTTGGAAAAAACTCAGGTACCTTTTCAATTCTGAGAAAGCTTTGTCTGTTAAACAATTAACATGTAGATCCAAGTGAATGATGAGCTATGATCCACTTGTGTTACAGGAAGTAAATATTAACCACAACTAGATAACAAAATTCAAATAAAGTGGGTTTTTGTCTGTTTTTAGGACTTGCTTTCATGACTTTGGCAAAATTCATAATTTAGGTAATAACTTGCCACTCACTGATTTAAAGTCTCAAAGAAAATGAGAAATTATATTTGATCTTTTCAAAGCATGCTGAGTAATGTGTTTTTGATCTAGTAGAATTATTTTCCAGTCAAGACATGTAAACCATTACAAAGTAAAATAATGTCTGGTTCTGTGGGTACTTCAGCAATTTATTTACTACGAAAGTGGTGACCAAGAACAGGGTTCATGCTACACTATTAGCCCAATAAAAGGTGCCAGCCACACCTTATCCCAAATGATTTCTCTTTTTGTTTGGAATGGCAGCCAAGCCTGACAGCCTAGGTTGGTAGAAAGAAATCTTAGTCTAAAAATATGCCAAAGGGAATCTGAGGATATACATACCCTCAACACAGCAGTTTCACTTTGGGAAATATATTCTTGCATATATGCCAAGAAAACTTGTATTTATAAAGATGCTCCTTCCACCATTATTTGTAATGAAAAGCTAGAAGAAACTCAGATGTCCAACACACACACACACACACACACACACACACACACACACGATAAGAAGATTCTATTCTGTGATTACTGTAAAATGAATAACCTGGACTTAAATATATCCTTAAATATAAATCTGACTATTGAAAGACAAAAGCATAATTCAGAGAGATATATAGAATATGATATCACATGTATAAATTTATTTTTTTATTTTAAAGATGTTCTTTTAAAGATTTTATTTATTTTTTTGACAGAGAGAGAGAGAAAAACCACAAGTAGGCAGAGAAGCAGGCAGAGAGAGAGTGGGGGAAGCAGGCTCCCTACCAAACAGAGAGCCTGATGTGGGGCTCGATCCCAAGACCCTAAGATCATGACCCAAGCTGAAGGCAGAGTCTTAACCCATTGAGCCACCCAGGTGCCCCACATGTACAAATTTTAAAAATACAGAATGGTTCCATACAAATTTTAGGCTTGCTTTTCCAGCTCCTTGAAAAATGCTGGTGGAATTTTGATCGAGATGGCATTAAAAGTATAGATTTCTCTAGACAATATAGACATTTTAACAATGTTTATTCTTCCAATCCATGAGCATGGAATGCTCTTCCATCTTTTTGTGTCTTTTTCAATTTCTTTCATGCATATTCTGTAGTTCCTCAAGTACTGATCCTTTATCTCTTTGGTTAGGTTTATTCCCAGGTATCTTGTGATTCCTGGTGCTATAGTAAATGGAATTAATTCTCTAATTTCCCTTTCTGTATTTTCATTGTTAGTGTATAAGAAAACTGAATTGTGTACATTGATTTTGTATTCTGCCACACTACTGAATTGCCATATGAGTTGTAGTAGTTTGGGGTGGAGTCTTTTGGGATTTCCACAAAAAATATCATGCCATCTGCAAAGAGAGATCGTTTGACTTGTTCTTTGCCATTTTGAATACCTTTTATTTCTTTTTGTTGTCTGATTGCTGTTGTTAGGGCTTCTGGTACTGTGTTAAACAACAGTGGCCAGAGTGGACATCCTTATCGTGTTACTGTTCTCAAAGGGAAGACTGTCAGCTTTTCCCCATTGAGAATGATATTCACTGTGGGTTTTTCATAGATAGATTTTATGAAGTTCAGGAATGTTCCCTCTATCCCTATACTTTGAAGGGTTTTAATCAGGAAAGGATGTTGTATCTTGTCAAATGCTTTTTCTGCACCATTTGAGAGGACCATGTGATTTTTCTCTCTTCTCTTATTGATTTGTTCTATCACATTGATTGATTTGTGAATGTTGAACTGCCCTTGCATCTCATGGATAAATCCCACCTGGTCATGGTGGATAATCTTTTTAATGTCCTGTCAGATCCTATTAGCTAGGATCTTGTTGAAAATCTTGGCATCCATATTCATCAGGGATATTGGTCTGAAATTCTCCTTTCTGATGGGATCTTTGCCCAGTTTGGGGATCAGGGTAATGCAGGCTTCATAAAAAGAATCTGAAAGTTTGCCTTCTGTTTCTACTTTTTGAAATAGCTTCAGGAGAATAGGTATTATTTCACCTTTGAATGTTTGGTAGAATTCTTTAGGGAATCCGTCAGGTCCTGGGCTCTTGTTTTTTGAGAGGTTTTTGATCATTGCTTCAATCTCATTACTAGATATTGGTCTATTCAGGTTGTCAATGTCTTCCTGATTCAGTTTTGGAAGTTTATAGGTTTACAGGAATACATCCATTTCATCTAGGTTGCTTAACTTATTGGCATATAACTGTTGATAATAATTTCTGATGGTTGTTTCTATTCCCTTGGTGTTAGTCATGATCTCTCCCTTTTCATTCATAATTTTATTAATTTGGGTCCTCTCTCTTTTCATTTGGATTAGTTTGGCCAGTGGTTTATTGATCTTATTGATTCTATAAAAAAAAAAACAGCTTCTAGTTTTGTTGATTTGTTTACTGTGTTTCTAGTTTCTATCCCATTGATTTCTGCTCTAATCTTGATTATTTCCCTTCTTGTGAGTGGGGTTGGTTTAATTTGTTGCTGAGTTTCCAGTTCTTTAAGGTGTAAAGAGAGCTGGTGTATTCTGGATTTTCCCTTTTTTGTTTGTTTGTTTGTTTGTTTGTTTTTAGTGAGGCTTGGGTGGCTATGTATTTCCCCCTTAGGACCACCTTTGCCATATTCCATAGGTTTTGGACTGATGTGTCTTCATTCTTATTGGTTTCCATGAATTGTTTAAGTTCTTCTTTGATTTCCTGGTTGATTCAAACATTCTTAAGCAGGGTGGTCTTTAATGTTTGAATTCTTTCCGAACTTTTAGGGTGGAATGTTCTGTATATATCTATGAGGTCCATCTGGTCTAATGTGTAATTCAATGCTCTTGTTTCTTTATTGATTTTCTGCTTGGATGATGTATTTTACTTAGAGTGGCATGTTAAGATCCCCTACTATTAATGTATTCATATCAATATGACTCTTTGTCTTGATCAACAGTTGTCATATGTAGTTGGCTGCTCCCGTATTAGGGATATAAATATTTACAATTGTTAGATCTTCTTGGTGGATAGACCCTTTAAGAATGATGTAGTGTTCTTCTTTATCTCTGACTATAGTCTTTAGTTTAAATCTAACTTATCTGATATGAGAATTGCCACCCCAGCTTTCTTTTGAGGCCCATTAGCATGAAGGATGTTTCTCCATCCCTTCACTTTCAGTTTGGATGTATCTTTAGGTTCTAAATGGGTCTCTTGTAGACAGCATATGGACAGGTCCTGTCATTTTATCCAATCTGCAACCCTGTGCTGTTTTATGGAAGCATTTAGGCCATTCACATTCAGAGTGATTATTGAAAGATACTTTTTTATGGGCATTATGTTGCCTGTGAAGTCCTTGTTTCTATAGATCGTCTCTGTAAATTTCTATTCTATGTCCCTCTTGGGTTCTCTCTTCTTTTATAGAACCCCCCCCCCTTAATATTTCTTGTAGTGCATGCTTGGTGGTTACATACTCTTTTAAACCTTGTGGGTCTTCCAAGTGCTTTATATCTCCATCTATCTTGAATGTCAACCTTGCTGGATAAAGTATTCTTGGCTGCATGTTTAGTACCCTGAATGTGTCTTGAAAGCCCTTTCTGGCTTGTCAGGTTTCTATGGACAGATCTGACGTTATTCTGATGGACCTTCCCTAGCTGCCATCAGAAGCTCTTATCTAAAATTATGATTCATCAGTCTCACAATCAAGTGCCAGAAGAGACCCTGAATAGCTAAGGAAATGTTGAAAAAGAAAAACAAAACTGGGGGCATCATGTTTCCTGATTTCAAGCTTTACTACAAATCTGTGATCAACAGGACAGCTTGGTACTGGCACAAACACAGAAACATAGTCCAGTGGAACAGACTAGAGAGCCCAGATATGGACCCTCATTGCTATGGTCAAATAATCTTCAACAAAGCAGGAAAAGAGATACAGTGGGAAAATGACAGTCTCTTCAATAAGTGGTGCTAGGAAAATTGGACAGTTATGTATAGAAGAATGAAACTCGACCATTCTCTTACACCATACACAAAGATAAACTCAAAATGGATAAAAGACCGCAATGTGAGGCAGAAAACTATCAAAATACTAGAGGAGAACATAGGCAGTAACCTCTTGGACATCGACCACAGCAACTTCTTTCAAGACATGTCTCCAAAGGCCAAGAAAACAAAAGCACAAATGAACTTTGGAACTTCAACAAGATCAAAAGTTTCTGCACAGTAAAGGAGACAGTCAACAAAACAAAGAGGCAACCCACAGAATGGGAGAAGACATTCACAGGTGACATCATAGACAAAGGGCTTATATCTAAGATCTATGAAGAACTCCTCAAACTCAACACACACAAAACAGATAATCACGTCAAGAAATGGGCAGAAGACATGAACAGACACTTCTCCAAAGAAGACATACAAATGGCTAACAGACACATGAAAAAATGTTCATTATCATTAGCCATCAGGGACATTCAAATCAAAACCACATTTGAGATACCACCTTACACCAGTCAGAATGGCCAAAATCAACAAGACAGTAAACAAAAAGTGTTGGAGAGCATGTAGATAAAGGGGAACCCTCTTACACTATTAGTGGGAATGCAAGTTGTTGCAGCTACTTTGGAAAACAGTGTGGAGATTCCTTAAGAAATTAAAAATAGAACTACCTTATAATCCTGCAATTGCATTACTGGGTATTTACCCCAAAGATACAGATGTAGTAAAAAGAAGGGCCACCTGTACTCCAATGTTCATAACAGCAATGGCCACAATTGCCAAATTGTGGAAAGAATCAAGATGCCCTTCAACAGACAAATGGTAAAGAAGATATGGTCCATATATATAAAATGGAATATTATGCCTCCATCAGAAAGGATGAATACCCATCTTTTGTATCAACATGGATGGGACTGGAGGAGATTATGCTGAGTGAAATAAGTCAAGCAGAGAGAGTCAATTATCATATGGTTTCACTTACTTGTGGAGCATAAGGAGTAACATGGAGGACATTGGGAGCTGGAGAGGAAAAGTGAGTTGGAGGAATTGGAGGGGGAAACAAACCATGAGATACTATGGACTCTGAGAAACAAACTGAGGGTTTTGGAAGGGAGGGGGTTGGGGGGTTCAGTGAGCCTGGTAGTGGGTACTAAGGAGGCATAAATTGCATGGAGCACTGGGTGTGGTGCATAAACAATGAATTTTGGAACACTGAAAAAAATAAAATAAAAAATAAATAAAAATAAAGAAAAACACAGAATGCTTTGAGATTATGGTAAATTAGAAAACAGATAAGAGATACATGCTACCTTTAGAAGGGAAGTTTCTTTGAGTTAAGAAAGGAAGGGAAAGGTTGGGAAGGGAAGAAATTTGTGTGTACTTTTAATAATCTTTTTATGAATTTTTAATGCAAATGGACAAATCTTAACATTAGTTAAGTCTGAATTATAGGAAATATGTGCTGCTTATTCTCTTTGATCTTCCTTATAATTCAAAGACTGATTATAAGCTTTTTTTTTTTTTAATGACAAGATTGACATGTAAACTTGGATCAGATCCGAACAGAGTTAGTATGTACATAACAAGTCTACGGCCATACCACCCTGAACGCGCCCGATCTCGTCTGATCTCGGAAGTATGTACATAACAAGATTCTGTCTGGGCCATCCAATATTTTTTATTCATCTCCTCAATATGATGATGCATTTATGATGCCAGGAGCTTTGTCCAATTTGAGACAGACCCTAGTTGAGGGTGTTTAGTAAACAATGACCACAGAGGCTGAGTAGGTTGGTCCCTGACAAGAATACTGGACTCCACATAAAATGGAAAATAGGAGTACTGATGAGGAACCCAGCTGAAAATTAGTACACTATCTAGGCTCCCCTGACAGCAAGAAACAAAAGATAATAGACTGAAGAAATAAACCTAAAATGAGACTAACCATACTCAATGTTTTTGGTGGCTTTCCTAATTTTCTATGTAACATGGTCATACTTGTAAAGCATTGTGCCATGTTAGCCCTTCATATGCCTTGCTTCATTTTATACTTATGTCTAAGTTTGATTTATCCTGTTGTATGGATAAGGGAACTGGGTCATTTTTGAAAAGTATTGAAACTGGAGTAAATCTAAATAAAGAAAAAAAAAGAAGGAAGGAATAAAAAGAAAGAAGGGAGGAAGAAGAAAGTCCCCACAATATAGTTTAGTAAAATGAAGATTTAAAATATTCAAGGGGGTGCGCCTGGGTGGCTCAGTGGGTTAAAGCCCCTGCCTTCGGCTCAGGCCATGATCCCAGTGTTCTGGGATGGAGCCTCACATCAGGCTCTCTCCTCAGCACAGAGCCTGCTTCCTCCTCTCTCTCTCTCTGCCTGCCTCTCTGCCTACTTGTGATCTCTATATGTCAAATTAATAAATAAAGTCTTCTAAAAAAAATTCAAGGGGAAAAATTCAAGTAGTATGAGGTCAATAAAATTTCTTCTTTTTTTTTTTTTTTTTTTGTAGTTAAATCCATTGTTGTTATAAGTAGAAAAGTTGACCAACAGTGCCTCTGCCCAAAGAACTGGTAGAAATGGGCGCCTGGGTGGCTCAGTGGGTTAAAGCCTCTGCCTTTGGCTCGGGTCATGATCTCTGGGTCCTGGGATCAAGCCCCGCATCAGGCTTTCTGCTCAGCAGGGAGCCTGCTTCCTCCTCTCTCTCTGTCTGCCTCTCTGCCTAGTCGTGATCTCTCTATCAAATAAATAAAATATTAAAAAAAAAAGAATTGGTAGAAACTATCCTCATGTAAGCAATACTCTTGGTTCTAATTTCAGAGATTTCTGTGGCCTTTTTCATACGTTAAGCTGAAAGAGCAGGTGAATAAATATAAATTAACCTTGAGACAAAAAGAAAAGAATAAGTGACTCTGTATAAATGTAAATCAACATTCAGTTGGGGAAACGGGAAGAAAACTGAGCATGTATACCAGTTGAATGAGAATTTTATTTTTGCATCTTATGTTTAACATTCTAGTCTTACAATGGAAGTCATTTTGACATTTTTTAAAGCAAAGGGCAAAAGCTATGGTTAGCTTGCATTTTTGTCAGTGTGCTGTTCTTGTGAGGCAAATTGCAGTGTAGACCAAAAGTCTGAATGACTGAAGATCCTTTGAGAATATAATTATTCAGGCAACTTGAAAGAAATGGAGTGGGGAGAGACCTAGGGAATATTTTTAAGAAAAATAGCCAAATTATAAAAGAATTATGTTTAACTTTATAGAAAATGGTTTTTTAAATTTATTTTTTAAAAGATTTTATTTATTTGGGAGAGAAATCACACAAGTAGGGATAGGGAGGAGTAATCAGAGAGAGAGAGAGAGAGAGAATTTCAAGCATGGAGCCTGACATACGGCTTGATCTCATAACCCTGAGATATGACCTGAGCCAAAGTCAAGAGTTAGATACTTAACCAACTGAGTCACTCAAACACCCTGAAAGAATTATTTTAATTGGAAATATCTTTTTTAATTTTAGGGAACCTTGAACTTTTGGAGAATTGAACATGTTTTTGTTTTCAACAGTTAAAAATATCCTTATGTGATAAGAATAAATGGCAATTCTTTTTTTTTTTTTTTTTAAGATTTTACTTATTTATTTGACAGACAGAGATCACAAGCAGGCAGAGAGTCAGGCAGAGACAGGGAGAGGGGGAAGCAGGCTCATGGCCGAGCAGAGAGCCCAATGTGGGGCTCGATCCCAGGACCCCGGGATCATGACAGGAGCAGAAGGCAGAGGCTTTAACACACTGAGCCACCCAGGTGCCCCATAAATGGCAATTCTTAACCCCTTTCACCACCTCCCACCTCAGGGAAGAGGCAATAAATTAAGTAAACATAACTGACACCTAAATCACTTTCTAGGTAGCAGGAAGTAGAACTTTTTATGATTCTGGCAGTCCCCATGGTAAAACATAAGAATTCTTATGATCTTCAATGAAATTATGAGGCCCCATGGGTTCAAAGCTGTGCTAATTGCAAAAGAACCCTTTCTCAATATACATTTCAAATATACTTTCATGATGGGGAGCATATGATTAGGCTGGTACACCAAAGTAAAATAAATGCTGTTTTCCCAAGGAAGTGTCAGATAAAATGCCAAGTTTAAAAGCAGTTAAACTTTAAAAAAAAAAAAAAAAGGAAGAAAAATGTTACACGATCCTTAGACTTGCTAGCCACATTGAGTTGATGAAAGAACCAGTTGTAAAGAATTTGTGAGGAAGTTTTTTGGAGAAAACTCTTGGGAGCTACAAAGGAAGTAAGCAAGAAGATATAATAATAAAGTTTGAAGAAGGTATTTCAGGTAAGAAATATCCAAATATGGAGAAGGACTTTCACATAACCCATAAAAACACTCCATAGAAGAATCCACTTAAAACAGCTGCTGGATCAGAGAGCATAGAGCCATCTGTTGTCAACATAGTCAAAATAAGAACTTTCCTGCTCTCCTTAACTACTCCTCCTCCACCTTTAGGTTTAATTTCAGGATAGCCTGCCCTGAAACTCAGCTGAAACAGAAAAAAATAGCCAATAATTAGGGATGGAAATTTTAAAAAGAAGTGACTGAGCATTCTCCCTTTCTGGCAGGCATAGAATAAGAATATAGAAGGATCATGAAGCCACTATAGATCTCCCAATAAATAGATATATTTTAACTGTCTTTATGCATTTATAAATGAGCTTTCTATCTTTCAAGGTATCATTTACAAATCTATTTTATGTAGTCCTTACTGATTGCTATATAACATTGCCAGCTCTATTAGGAAAATAATTCTTGTGTTACTCTCTATGTGCTAATAGTAACAGGCCTACAATGAGGGTCAAAAAGATTTTTGTTTTTATTTTTTGCCTATGAACTAGAGGTAAAGAGGAAAGAGTAGGAATTTTTTTTATTTTTTTATTTATTTTTTTAATTTATTTTTTATTTATTTTCAGCATAACAGTATTCATTATTTTTGCACCACACCCAGTGCTCCATGCAATCCGTGCCCTCTATAATACCCACCACCTGGTACCCCAAGGAATTTGATGAATCAGAACATTGACAGATTCTTTTACACAATCCCATATTTTCATGCCTAATGATTCTGCATTTGTAATTGAGCATAAATGTAAGACCCAAATTTAAATTTCTTCATTATTCATTATATGGATAAAGCAAAGGTTCAAAGACCCCATTGCACATAACAAAGACAACTCAAAAGAGGAATCTATAAAAAGAGCAGTCTAACAAGTAAAATTTATGAGTTGTCACTAACAACAATTACCTAAAAATGTAACAATGATGGCAATGTTCTTTTTGAGGTGATCAGTTATTATAAATTTAGTATAAATTAGTTGGCATTTAACTTTTAAGGATGATAATTTTAGAGGAAATGTATGTATAGGATTAATTTTTGATCTGATTAAATTTTACATCTTAGTTTAAATTATTTCTAAAACACAATATGCAGTACTTACAAAATCATTCCATTTTTATTAGAAAGTGTTAGTATTCTACAAATGCCACTGGATTCAATCACCAAAATCTAAGTAGTCTCTAAAAGAATATTCTGTTCTTATAATAGTGTTTTGATGATGGTCATCTACTTGTTATTAAAAAAAAATTTAAGAATTCCAGCTTGGTCAAAATTCATGGAGAATTTATTTATTCTGCCATTCTCACCTCCTAGACTTTGTGTTAAATTAAAGCTTTACACACAAAAATTAATCATTTACCATGAGCAGACCCTTTGCTAGGCAATAGAGCAGTGATACATTTATGTATTATCTTTATCTTACAAACTCTTGAGATTCCAGTGGTTCTGCAGAGGACTTGGATTGGGTCTTTGTGAAAAAACTTTCCCTATCCCATAAATCTTATAGAAGATGAAGATTTCCTACAGTAAGACAGAAGAATTATGATCTTTTTCAAGCAAAGAATAATAAGCAGTGTCAGACTAGTAGATGTTAAGTGTGCTTGGCTTAGGGTTCTGCCAGTTCAAAGAGAGCCCTCGTCAGGCTGCAGAAAGCCCAGAAGGAGGGTTTAACAGAATTTCCTGTAGCCCTAACCTTATCAACCTAAACCTTCAGCATAATTATCTGAGGTGTTACAAAAACTGCCTTCAACCAGTGTAATACTGAACTTCATCATCTGAATTTCAGGTAAACTGATTATCCCTCCTAATTACTATATGATAAGTAGGTATCACACATGTTCAATCATATGGCAATCATTTAACAATAACTAAGCTATAGGGGCAGCTGGGTGGCTGGGTCAGTTAAGTGTCTGCCTTCAGCTCAGGTCATGATGTCAGGGTCCTGGGATCAAGTTTAGAGAGATGGACTCCCAGCTCAGTGAGGAGTCTGCTTCTCCCTCTGCCTCTGCCCCACTCATGCATGTGCACTCTTCCTCTCTCAAATAAATAAATAAAATCTTACAAAAGAAACCCCCAATAACTAAGCTATAAACATGTCTAGTCATTGCAAGGAGAGTTAAAACATGGAAATTCAGAGTCTATAAAAATAGAACAGCAATCAGACAACAAAAGGAAATTAAAGGCATCCAAATTGGCAAAGAAGAAGTCAAATTATCACTCTTTGCAGATGATATGAAACTATATGTGGAAAACCCAAAAGACTCCACTCCAAAACTGCTAGAACTTATACAGGAATTCAGTAAAGTGTCAGGATATAAAATCAATGCACAGAAATCAGTTGCATTTCTCTACACCAAAGCAAGACAGAAGAAAGAGAAATTAAGGAGTCAATCCCATTTACAATTGCACCCAAAACCATAAGATACCTAGGAATAAACCTAACCAAAGAGACACAGAATCTATACTCAGAAAACTATAAAGTACTCATGAAAGAAATTGAGGAAGACACAAAGAAATGGAAAAATGTTCCATGCTCCTGGATTGGAAGAATAAATATTGTGAAAATGTCTATGCTACCTAAAGCAATCTACACATTTAATGCAATTCCTATCAAAGTACCATCCATCTTTTTCAAAGAAATGGAACAAATAATTCTAAAATTTATATGGAACCAGAAAAGACCTCGAATAGCCAAAGGGATATTGAAAAAGAAAGCCAACGTTGGTGGCATCACAATTCCGGACTTCAAGCTCTATTACAAAGCTGTCATCATCAAGACAGCATGGTACTGGCACAAAAACAGACACATAGATCAATGGAACAGAATAGAGAGCCCAGAAATAGACCCTCAAATCTATGGTCAACTAATCTTCGACAAAGCAGGAAAGAATGTCCAATGGAAAAAAGACAGCCTTTTCAATAAATGGTGCTGGGAAAATTGGACAGCCACATGCAGAAAAATGAAATTGGACCATTCCCTTACACCACACACAAAAATTGACTCAAAATGGATGAAGGACCTCAATGTACGAAAGGAATCCATCAAAATCCTTGAGGAGAACACGGGCAGCAACCTCTTCGACCTCTGCCGCAGCAACATCTTCCTAGGAACAACGCAAAAGGCAAGGGAAGCAAGGGAAAAAATGAACTACTGGGATTTCATCAAGATCAAAAGCTTTTGCACAGCAAAGGAAACAGTTCACAAAATCAAAAGACAACTGACAGAATGGGAGAAGATATTTGCAAACGACATATCAGACAAAGGACTAGTGTCCAGAATCTATAAAGAACTTAGCAAACTCAACACCCAAAGAACAAATAATCCAATCAAGAAATGGGCAGAGGACATGAACAGACATTTCTGCAAAGAAGACATCCGATGGCGAACAGACACATGAAAAAGTGCTCCATATCACTCGGCATCAGGGAAATACAAATCAAAACCACAATGAGATATCACCTCACACCAGTCAGAATGGCTAAAATCAACAAGTCAGGAAATGACAGATGCTGGCGAGGATGCGGAGAAAGGGGAACCCTCCTACACTGTTGGTGGGAATGCAAGCTGGTGCAGCCACTCTGGAAAACAGCATGGAGGTTCCTCAAAATGTTGAAAATAGAACTGCCCTATGACCCAGCAATTGCACTATTGGGTATTTACCCTAAAGATACAAACGTAGTGATCCAAAGGGGCACGTGCACCCGAATGTTTATAGCAGCAATGTCCACAATAGGCAAACTATGGAAAGAACCTAGATGTCCATCAACAGATGAATGGATCAAGAAGATGTGGTATATATACACAATGGAATACTATGCAGCCATCAAAAGAAATGAAATCTTGCCATTTGCAACAACATGGATGGAACTAGAGCGTATCATGCTTAGCGAAATAAGTCAAGCAGAGAAAGACAACTATCATATGATCTCCCTGATATGAGGAAGTGGGGATGCAACATGGGGGCTTAAGTGGGTAGGAGAAGAATCAATGAAACAAGATGGGATTGGGAGGGAGACAAACCATAAGTGACTCTTAATCTCACAAAACAAACTGAGGGTTGCTGGGGGGAGGGGGTTTGGGAGAAGGGGGTGGGATTATGGACATTGGGGAGGGTATGTGCTTGGGTGAGTCCTGTGAAGTGTGTAAACCTGGTGATTCACAGACCTGTACCCCTGGGGATAAAAATATATGTTTATAAAAAATTAAAAATTAAAAGTAAAAAAAAAAAATAGGACCCTCAGAAAGTATTACATTCAGGAAATAAGTAACATTATTAATAAAATCACTTTCCTAGTAACATTATTAGAAATAAATATAAATAAGAAATGAGGCATATAGAATCTCTTTGAATTCCATTCTACAAGACAAAGAGATCATTTTTTAAAAATAGCAAATGTCTGGGGCACCCGGATGGCTCCTTTGGTTGAGCAGCCAACTTTTAATTTCTGCTCAGGTTGTGATCTCAGGTTCATGGGTTCCAGTACTACCTCAGGCTTCATGCTCTCCCTCTGCCCCTGCCCCCACTTGCATGCTCTCTCTCTCTCTCTGTGTCAAATAAATATATAAATCTTTGAAAAAAATAAAAACAAATGTCTGCCACTGAAAAGCATCTTTTGTCAGCTTATAATGTTAAGACAATCTCTTTGGTGAATGGCATGGATGATGGGCCTGTAGGATCATGGGCAGCCAAAGCATCATATTATCCCAGTGATTAAGAGGCAGCTGTTCCATCAGCAAGTCTGCAACAGAGCAGCTCTCAGAAGATATGTCAAACAGAAGAATTCACACCAGCAGAAAATAACAAAATAATCTGAAAATGATTTTTAAAATAAGTAGATTTAGAATACTCAGAGATAATGAGGAGGCAATATATTTGAAATAAAAAAAAAGTTATCTTCTTTAATCAATGGAAGAGCTGAAAACTAGCCTTTGGAAATCTTGGAAAGAAAAAAAAAAACAGTTACAAAATTAAATGCAGAACAAGTGTATTAAACTAAAACTTAAGCAGCCTAGAACATAGCAGAAAGACATAAGAAGTTAAAACTCCTCCAAAGGGGATCAGAACTCAAATTCCCAGACTGCCTTGAAGCTTGGATTCAGTTATATATATTTGACTCTACTATTCAGACATGCCCATTTGAGACCTTGATATGAAAGTGAGCCAAGAAAGGAATTAGTCTGTTTATGCAACTTCCACTTTTTTTTTGGCACAGGTAGTAAAAGAGAAATTGGTATTTTGTAGTGGCAGTCAAAGCCGGAGTGATTGCAAGACAGTCTTCCTGTTGCAGAAGAAGCCTCAGTGTTCTAAGAAGGGTTGTTCTCCCTTCCATATGTACTGAGGAAACAGACATGGCAGACATGGAAGTTTTTCTGCTTGGACTGAGAACCATAAGTACAAATGGTGAATTAAAATATTGACAAACTTCCTTAATATCTAGATACTGACTGCAAAAAATTACAACAACAACAACTTTTTGTGTTTAAGATAGGATTAAGTTAAATACCCTAGAAGTTTACACTGTGATTATCTTAGTGAAACATCATTATGTTCTCTTCCAGTTTCAAGGTCAAACCAACAATATTTAACTTGGAAAATAAGCCTTTGTATACTTTTCACTGAATTTGCTCAATAGAAATTCTCTCAATTAGGGATAAACTATGTCTTAAAACACATTTTGGATGAAATACATAAAATAGAAATAGATATATGGGATATATATATATATACCCTCAAAACTACTTTAAGATAGCAGTTAGTTTTCTGTTTTAACCAACAGATGTCAAATATAGCATATACTTGAGTAATAATACCACCAAGAGTAGAAGAAAGAAGCTAGTTGAGAGAGAGCTCAGAAATTATGTATCAAGAAATAAGTTCAGAATATGGTCTGAAACATTAGGCCAAGCAAAACATCTCTCTTAAGTAAGAATACTCCAGACCTTTAAAAAGAAAAAATAGTTTTATATTTTTTGTGATTATAAAACATCACTATAAACCTTAAATAGTTGATGGAAAATATATTTTTAAAAAGTAAGAAAATCACCCTAAATTTTAGTACATAGCAATAACCACCATTAACACTTATTGAACATTAATTAGATGGCATCTGATTTATAAATGCCAATAATTTTTCTATGTATAAATAGACTGAAAAATAATCAATGCCTCTAAGATGCGTGAGAGAGAAGAGAACAAGAGGCAAACTGCTCCTACCAGGAGTTGAGAGACAGACAGGTGAATAGAGGTGATCATAATTTACAGAGAAGCAGAGACCCTCAAGCAAAAACTGCCTCAGGAACCAGTAGCATGAAACCTGAACTATAATTAACAAATTGCTAGGGGACAACTCTTGAGAGTTAAAAATTCCAGGGGACCCAGTCATAGGAGGCTCTCAAAATATTGTGAGGCTTAACTCACACAGTAAATATTAAAAATATATTCTCTTGGGTTTCTAGAAGTGGGGAAAAGGAACCATCCTGAAACATTCCAGAACACTCATTTTCTTAACAAGGACTTACCTCAAGAAAAACTAATTAACCAGAGCCTAGCCTGGTAGGATATTATCAAACTCTAACTGACCTGAGGAAAGGAAGACCCAACTACAGCCCACGCTAGCCATCTTACTCCCTTCAGAAAAGAAACAAACAAACAGAAATACTTGCGAAGTTCACCATCCAGAGGCATAAGCTTAATAAAAGAATGAGACCTAATCATCAGACTATAGAATAGTTGCCCCCCACATTTCTAAAGGTTTTTTTAGAGTAGGTTCTTTTACCTGGTACCAGGTAAATTATGAGGCGTAACAAAAGTTTTAAAAACATCCAAACAAACACTTTTTGAAGAGACTCAGCAAGCAGAAGAATTAGACATGGCAGGGATGTTGAGAGAACAGACCGGGAATTTAAGACAACTATAGTTAATATGCTGAGGGCTCTAATGGACAAAGTATACAGTATTGAAAAACAGATGGGGAGTATAAGAAGAGAAATGGAAATCCTAAGAATCAAAAAGAAATGCTATAATAATAATGAAGAATGCCTTTGATGGGCTCACTAGTAGACTGGACATAGATGAGGAAAGAGCCTATGAGCTAGAGAATATATCAATAGACTCCTCAAAAAAAAAAACAAAAAACAAAAAACACAAGAGTAAAGGCTTTTACAGTCAACAAAACAACAGCAGAATATCTAAGGACTGTGGGTAGGACTACATAAGGTATACCATTTGTGTAATTGGGAATACCAGAAAGGAGAAGAAAGAGAGAAAGGAACAGAAACATTATTTGATTCAGTAATGACTGAGAATTTCCCCCAAATTAATATTAGACACCAAACCATAGATCCAGGAAGCTCAGAGAATACCAAGTAGATAAATGTCAAAAAGACCACAAGCAAACACATACAAACAAACAAACAAAAACTACACCTAAGCATATCATTTTCAAACCACAGAAAACCAAAGATAAAGAAAAAACTCAGGGGCACCTGGTTGGCTCAGTTGGTTAGGTAACTGCCTTCGGCTCAGGTTGTGATCCTGAAGTCCTGGGATTGAGTTCCGCATTGGGCTCCCTGCTCAGCGGGGAGTCTGCTTCTCCCTCTGACCTCCTCCCCTCTCCTTTCTCTCTTTCTCTCTCAAATAAATAAATAAAATTAAAAAAAAATTAAAGGGACGCCTGGGTGGCTCAGTTGGTTAAGTGGCTGCCTTCGGCTCAGGTCATGATCCCAGCATCGTGGGATCGAGTCCCACATCGGGCTCCTTGCTCAGCAGGGAGCCTGCTTCTCCCTCTGCCTCTGCCTGCCATTCTGTCTGCCTGTGCTCGCTCTCTCTCACTCTCTCTCTGATAAATAAATAAATCTTAAAAAAAAAATTAAAAAAGAAAAAGAAAAAACACTGAAAGAAGATGGGGGGGGGCGGAAAGTACTTTCTCCCAGTGTTTGGGATTAAATTCATGCACAGCTGACTGTGGCTGACTTTTAGTGACTTTATGACTATTGGTGCAATGGCAGAAGGACCTTAAAATGGCCAGAAGCTTCCTTCTTCAAAACCATAATTTCCTTAAGTACTAGTTTTATACATCTACCATGTTTATGATCACTGAAGACAGAAAGTAAAATTTTTAAAAAATGGTTTTAAATGTCACTGTGAGAAGGACTACTTTAATATCCGACCTTTGTTTCTGGCTATAGGAGAGACCACATGTATGATCTATGGCCTGCAGGTTTAAGGCATGTACAATAAATTTGAAAATTCTTATCAGTAGCAGGAGCCATAAATAAAATAAATAAAAATAAAGCAGGAGCCTTCAGTGGGCCATAGCAATATTTTATTAAGCCAATTGCTTTTTGATGATGTGGCACAGAGTAAGACCAGTGAATTCAGTGGGTATATCCCATCATTGCTATATATATATTTGACAATATGTGTGTCTTGGTTAGAGACATATTTGTTTAGGATATAATGACATCTGCCAGTTTACAAATCAGGGTGCAGAGAAGGCCAATGCAAATATGAAAAATGTCTAATTCCATGAGGGAAAGTGCTTATCTCTCTAAGGCGAAGAGTCAAACATAGTCAATGGGCATCAACTAGCTGTCATATCCCAGAAATGGTCCCTGTTTGGGTACAACATTGGCCTCCATTGCTGTCAGTTTAGGGGCTGAGCAATGGCAGTAGTCAGATCAGATTTTGTGAGGAAAAGACCATGGGTTGAGCCCATACTTAGCCTCCACCCCTGCCATTATGGTCATTTTGTTCATGCGTTCATTGTGCAAGTATTGGGGGACTTAGGGAGGGAGGGAAAGTGACTGACAAGACTCCAAGTCATTTTGTGATGCTAATTATGCAAAATCTCCTTCACTGTCAATAACCATATGAACATCTACATAGACTACAAAGAAGCTCACTTTTCTTATTATAAGAAAATAATAAGAAAGTATTATTTCCTGGTCACCAATTTTCCAATATTGTTTGTTACAGGTGACTAAATATTTGGCCAATTAGCCAATGCCTATAAATCAACAAGATACAAATCTCAGTTCATCTTTTTTTTTTTTCCATAAAAAATGGACATCCAGATGTATCTCCAAAGACTATATTCTTGAAGAATTTTACTTCACTACAGTTCTTCAGAGTCACTTCACAAAGGGGTTATAATGCAGCAGTAATCAACTTCTATGTGGCAAAAACTGTGATGCACATCTATCCATAAACCAGACTCATTATACTTTCTCCTCCATTAACTGGTAACAGGAAACTTCCTGTGAAGTTCTATGTGTGAGTTAAATAGGAGACAGTGAAGAAGAGATACAGCAGGTGTCTGAACCAATGTGCATGCAGTTTACTGCTATAATCAAGATCAACTTAAGCCAAGTCTTATATAAACTGCTTCCGTTGTATAATGAAATGCTGCTGCGTATGCAGTTGTATGTTTCAGTAGTGCAGAAAATACCCAGTTCATGATGCAAAGTCCAGGCCCCACTGTTACTTGCTGTCTCAGGGTCAGGTGTCCTGTCTCTATCCAGACCCAGCAGCAGCCCAAGAGCCACTTTCCAGATGGAGAATGGTTGTTGGCCAAAGAAAGCATAGGTCTGCTCAAAAACCCTAAAGGCATGTGATGTTATTTGCCTTCAGAGCTTTCTAATGGCTTCCTACAGCATCCTTTTTTGCCTCAGGTATTTCAAATAAAATTGCATCTGTTAGCTTATAAGGAGTAGATTGTGGGGCAGCATGCAGCACAAACTAGAACTGCTGCAAAGCCCCTATTTATATATCCAGGCTGCACTCAAAACTAGCAACATTACTAGATATATTGTAAATGAGTTAATAAACTCAATTAAACTAAATTAAAATGTCCGAATATTTTATATGTTGCCTCCAAATGCAAAAAGATCCATGAAATAGTATGTCTCACAAATTCATACTAGGTGACACAAAGTATAGAATGAGTCTGCCACTTTAGATACTGTCCATATAAAGAATAACTTGATAAGGCCCAGAACCCTGTATCCCAGAAACCTCATCAGTGTGGCAGACCTCCAGTATTTTGCAAGGATTATTGCCCTCCTCTGGCATAGATTAATTTTATTAAGGCATCTTAGATGTTTGCTATTTTGTTTTTGCTGGGTCCAATTATCATTCTGTCCATGAGCATAATAAACCTGTGCCATGTTCTGTTGGTTACCAAGATGATCAAGGACATTCTAAACTATGTTACAAGATCATGAGAGAACATAAAAGTTTGGCAACATCCTGGGACAAGTCAGTAAAATTATACTGTTGTCTCTTCCATGTAAATATAAACTGCTTCTGATTTTATTAATTGTTGGGAACTGACAAGAGAGCATTTACCAGATCAATAACTGCATATTGATTTCCACAGACTGTTAATTTACTCCAGGAAGGACACTGCATTTGGAATTTCAACTCTGGCTCTTGTGTTTGCCTGCTTATATGTGTATCTAATCTGGTTTTCCATGGACTGTCTGGATTTTGAGCTCAATTTTCAGTTAATGATCAAGTAGGTAGGATATATGCCTATCTCAGGTCTTTGGTGATGGGCCCAATCTCTATTTCCACAGAGATACATTAGTGTTCCTGATGCACAGTTTTGGTGAGGGTTGTTAGAGCCAGCTGCAGGGGCTTCCACTTGGCCCTTCCTGCTCTAATATCCTTACTCCAAGTGAAGCAGGGAGCCACTGTAGTGATTCTAACAGATATTAACTATATGTGTACATTCTGGGGCAGAGAAGATATTAAGACTGGTCTGTAGTCTGTCTTGACATTCTGTGAGATGGAATAGAGCCAAACTTCCATTCATCACTTGACCTATATAAGTGCCTGCTGTGTCCAGTTATTTATAGGTACATTTGGGTCTTTGAGGATCAACAAAAATTTAAAGCCAGTATCTATCTAATCAGTCCTAGAGTTTCAAGGTTTTTTCTTTTACCTAGTGCTCAGTTGCTTAAGTTCATGGCTGAGGTCCCTCTGGAAAAATCTTGGGCAAAGAATCACAGTATACATTGCACTCTTTTCTTCAGAATGTTTAGTCTCCCTCTGTCAAGGCTGTGTGAATCTGTGAAATGGTATAGTTCTGGAAATAGGATATAAGACTACATTATATAATTCTCCTACTCCTACAGCAATTTAGTTTTCTAGAAGCAACCACGGAGGTTATTTTGTGTAAGTTACTAATACTTTATTTCTGCAGGTAACATATATTCTTTCATGTCCACCATGATCAGTTAGCCTAGGTCACAGATTTATTTGAGTCAAAACACTGACTAAATCCATATCTGTGGCTTATTGTGGTAATGGGGACCACACAGTCTATGATGATTAAGCTTTGCCATATAACATCTAATACCCTGAGTCATTTATTCCCACTGAATTCAGGAAACTTAATTCCAATGATGCAAGTTTATCCTTGGCCTACAGAAACTAGTCACCACAAAGTTCTTTAAGGTTGCTGGTGTCCTCCTGATGCTTTTTTTTTTTTTTTTTTTTAGTACTTTGATAAAAGTTGAGTCCTCACAAGGTTACGGTTGAGGGAGGTGGGTCCTGCACAGGTAGACTCACTATAACATTTACCTGTTTCTGAAGCTTAGACTGTTTCCTTTAGAGACACCATGCCAGGAATGTTCTTGAGCCATTTGGTTCTACTTACATGAGGTATCATATAAAGTAGTTAAGTTCGTAGAAATAAATAGAATGGTATTTACAGGGATTGGGAAGAGGAGAAAGTGAAGAATTACTAAATGAATATGTAGTTTCAGTTTTGCAAGAAAAATGTCTGGAAATCTGTTTCACAACTATGTGTATGTACTTAACATTACTGAACTATACAACAAAAATTGTTAAGATAGTATATTTTATGTTATGTGTTTTTTACCATAAGAAAGAAAGAAAGTTAATTTTTGATAACATAACCTTATTACCACTCCCAGGTGATTTTCAAAATCCAGGGCAAGTGCACTCCTGCCAATGAATTTGGCCTAATCAAAACTTATATTCTACCTTATATTCAACCTTATATTTCCACCCCCCTGGTTTAATACTCCCAAACATAACTTTATTATAACTTATACTTTTACCTTTACATATACTTACATATCTTTCTAATGAAGATCAATGATATCTTTTAATTTTGTTGTATACTAATCTCCTCCTAAAGATCTTATACTTCCCAGCCAAGGCTATCTTGGAATCTAATTCTTAACTTGTCTTGGAAGCCAGAGAGTAAGTGAAGGTAAGCCAGAAAGAGAATTGCCATCACCTTGTAAGAAAATTGTCCCAAAGGGAGTGGTTGAAAGCTTTTTATGGTAAGAAGGACTGGCTACCTCAGATAGCAGAGATGGCCTCTGCCAACAGGATGGCCTTTGAAGTTTCAAAGGACTTTGAAGTTTCAGAGTTCTCAGCCTTGTCCATGTCTGCTGAAATGTCTCCATCTCCAAGGCCTCTTCCTTCCCCATCAGTGCCTTAACTTTAATTTAAAATCTTAGCATTTAATTGTTGCTACAATCCTGTAATTCTTATTGTCAGATAGAATGTGGGTGTGGTCCTGAGTCCTGTCTGTCCTGAACCTACAGCAGATGACAGATGATTTCAGACCTGCAAGGAGGACTGAGAGTCTCTCTATTTCTTCTCAAATGTATATTCATAGCTTTAATATTTCCATTTACCTTACTTCTCTAAAGGTACATATGAAGGATCTAGCTGACTCCTCAGTCTTCATCGTAGAAGCCAAGTGTGACAGCCATTTGATCTCCCAGTTCTTCCTACTTAATATGTGGTATCATACCAACTGTCTCAACATCATCTGGGAGCTTGTTAGAAATTCAGCTTCGTAAACACTATCACAGACCTATTTTATCAGTAACAGCATTTTAATAAAGAACTGCAGTGGTTTGTATGTTTATTAAAGTTTCAGGGGCGCCTGGGTGGCTCAGTGGGTTAAGCCTCTGCCTTCGGCTCAGGTCATGATCTCAGGGTTCTGGAATCAAGCCCCTGCATTGGGAATCTCTGCTCAGCAGGGAGCCTGTTTCCCCCTCTCTCTGCCTGCTTCTCTGCCTACTTGTGATCTCTGTCTGTCAAATAAATAAATAAAATCTTATAAAAAAATTTCAGAAGTGCTGTCCTAATTCCTTGCTTTCCTCAGGCACTACCAGTGGTGATAGTTTAAGTAATTGTGACACCACGGCACATCATAGATTTATCTGTTACCCTTTTTCTCTTTGCAAGAAAGTTATCTCTGCATTTCTTGATTTCATGAGCAATTCAATCTCAGATAATATTTTAACAGTCTGTTTTCTGTGACTACTTCTGGTATTAATTACTTTATCAATCAGGTTCCTGGCAGAAAATAGATGACACAAAAATTATAATCACTTAAGGATGGCAATAAAGGAACTATTCACAAAACGTGGGTAATGACAGAATAATATATAAGGAAATTGTCCAAGCACACACATAAACATACCAGAGAGTTCCTTTCTGTAGGAATTTATCCTCGGTAGGAATTTAGCCTGTTTAAATTACCCTTAATCCTTCATGTAAGTTTTATATATCCATTTATATTATTTATCTGTGCTCCTACTTTACTTCTATAATTAAGATAAGGAAACAGGAAAATGCACAAAACCAAGACAAAGCAAGTAGAATGGAAAAGCAAAAATCTATAAACTATAATAGAGAGTCAGAAATGAGAAAATGAGACCATTAGAAAAAAATTGTAAGCCATATAGTTGGAATCAAATATGGCTATAAACTTCTAGCAATAAACAAGGAAATTTGCACAAAGATAAGTCTTCAGGAGTAATAGCTTTTCCTGCTTAAACCCCAGAAATAAATATCTCTTACTCAGAGAGAAAACACTATGTAACATATTGGCGATGGTTCTTAATAATGGCTTTACTTTATAAAAGTGACAAGTATCTAAAGTGCATGGATTGAAAGATTAAATCAATATTAAAAAATTTTTAATTAACATATCTTGTATTTAAAAAAAACATATATTCTATTATTTGCTTCTGGGGTCAGGTCTGTGAATCATCAGTCTTACACTATTCACAACATTCACCATAGCACATACCCTCCCCATTGTCCATCATCCAGCCACCCTATCCCTCCCCCGCCACCACCCCCAGCAACCTTCAGTTTGTTTCCTGAGATTAAGAGTCTCTTATGCTTTGTATCTCTCCCGATCTCATCTTATTTCATTTTTTCCCCTCCCTACCTTCCATGACCCCCTGCCCTGCCTCTCACACTCCTCATATCAGAGAGATCGTATGGTAATTATATTTCTCTGATTGACTTATTTGGCTTAACATAATACCCTCCAGTTCCATCCACATTACTGCAAATGGAACGATTTGGGGGTTTTTTCGATGACTGCACAATGAAATATTAAGATTTTAAAGGCACTGTTTGGCATTTAAACACTTTGTCCTGGTGTCAAATACTTAGCAAATTAAAAAAATAAATTAAAAAAAAAACCAAACTAAACAAAAATGTAAATACAGATCCATAACTCCTTATTTTAAATTCTTAGGGCACATGTGTTTTGAAAGTTTTCCAATTTTAGAAACCTAATACAAGGCACATAGCATATATTAGAAGATATAAGACAGTCCTAGTAGGGATCTGAAGCAATGGCCTATAATCAATACATTAATATATCTGCAGTGAAAAATATGAATATTCACCTGTAATGTGATAAAAAGGTACTATGAATATGCTCATTTCGACCAAGGTAGATTTTATCACTAAATATCAAAGAACTTAAAGTTTTGTTTTGTTGTTGAAATTTTGGATTTTAGAATTATAATTAAATGATTGTGGATATATATAACTCAATTATATTCATCAAAGTAGATAATCTTTAATAATATATTATTTGGGGGGAAGAGTATAAAAAATAACTGCAAGTGCTTAGAATATTTCCAATAAAGAGCATTCTGTCATGGTGGAAATAAGATAGTCAGTCTAACAATAATCAATAGATAAACCCTCCCCAGGTGATATATCTTAACTCAAGATCTGATAGAGCTGGCTACAAAAAATCTTTATTACCAGTATCCTTTTCCTATAGATTGTATGAAGGTATGGGATGAAATGAATTCTCTTTTCTTATTTTACACTTCCAGACACAGAGGAGATAGTCTGATCCTGGTATAGTAACTACTGTACATTATCTATAGACCTTTTATTTTGAGCTAAATGCACTGCCAGGATGAGATTTTTGGGTTGTCTCCCATGGAGAAGTGTTAAACTATTTTCTATGTGTGCAAGGAATACCACAAACCTCTTGTTTGAGATGAAAAAAGTAATTGCCTAACAAATATTTATTGAAGTGAGCGCCTCTTCCATTTCTCTTTTCCTCTGTTGCAGCCATACTGGAATCCCCAAGCTCTAAAAGGCTGACCTTTAATATGAAGGAGGGCTATTATTTCATTCCACAATGAATTTTGCTTAGGAGAGAAATAAGACTTTACCATGTATGCCTAGTGGGATTTGAGAATTGCTACAGACCAGTGACGTGTGTAGCTCCCATTATTTCCACATCCAAATGGAAACTTCATGATGTGAAGCCACAGAGGTTTGGGGATTGGTCTATTTGTATTCATTATTGTACAAGTGAGATAATGGAGCAAGGAAAAATCTGAGCTAGTAAAGATAACATCCCACTTAGGAAGATAGCTTAGTGGGATGATAAAGAAAAGTCAAAGGAGTTTCACACAGTAATACATGTCAGTGCAAAACCATTGCTGGTGGAAGTAAATTGTTACAATCTTTCAACTGAATGATCTGGAAATATCTATAAAATTTAAAATATTCATAATTCTGGTTCAAAAAAAATCCTTGCCAGTTGTCAATTTCCATAGACCTTTATATGAAATACAAAATATATGTGGGGGAGGGCACATGACAAAAATGCACAGCTTAGTGCTTTAAAGTAAATAAAACATCTATTTTTCAAATGAAAAATAGAACATTTTCAATATTTCAGAAACTGTCCTTATGTATCTTCCAGTCACTATCCTTTTGCTCCACTTCAAAGCGTTTTTCTATCTACATTTTTATGATTATTACTTTCATGCTTTTCTTTATAATTTTTCCAACTAAGCTTGTAGCACTTAACATTATAATTTTTCCTACTTCTTGAACCAAACATAAATGGAATTACCTAATATATCTTATTTTGTGTGTGGTTACCTTTAAGAGATTCATCAATGTTCTATGTATCCACAGTTTCTTTCACTTTTATTGCTATTATTCCACTGTAGAAATATGGCACAATTTATTTTCCTATTCCTGGAAATTTGATTTGTTATCAGTTTGAGACTATTAGAAACAGTGCTACTATGGACATTACTGCATATGTCTCCTTGTACACATGTTCATGCGTTTCCCTTGGGTATATACATCTGAGTCCAATTGCAGTTTGTATAGTATGCACAATTTCAACTTTGGTAGATAATGCCAAACTGTTTTCCAAAGAGGAAAATACAATTTATGCATATACCAGTAGTACTACCAATACAGGGTATTATTTGATTTTTTAAATGTTATTTTATTTATGTAGTAAAACTCCAGAAATGGGATTTATTTTCTATATCACTTTATATCAAGCAACTTTGCAAAATCCCTTATTAATTCTAGGAATTTATCTGTAATATTTGTGCATTGTTATGTACACAATTATGTCATGATGTTGGGGTTATGATTCAGGGAAATAAAGAAGTATCACACTCAAGAATGGTCAAGGCAGAATCCCAAATTTTTATCTTGATCATTAACCAGGAAACAAACCAGAGGAAATGATCCTTTTCTTGGAATAGCCTCACTCAATGACCAAGGAAAAGCAGAAGAAATAAAAAGAATAGAGTCAGAAAACTTTTTGAGTCAAAATTTGAGGAGAACTTTCCAAGACAACAATACAAGATGCTATGGAAGACAGGAAATATGGAAGATCTATCAGTGATCTCGACTATTACCCTGTTGTTCAGTAGCTTTTGCAATAAGCACACCACTTCAGGATATAAATGGCATAAATTTGTTTAATGGTCATAATTGTTTGGAGGTCAATCTGAAAAAATGCCAATAGTGGTGAAGCATCACCAATAGTCCAAGATTGGTCAAAGGTCTGATATAGCCAGTCTTTCAGAAGCACATGTGAACAACACTCTGTGCAATGTGACCTAGCCTCCCTACAAAACAAATGGGTCAACCTTGGGCAGATTCCTTCTGTGATAAAAGTGATAAAATAATTGTCAATCTACAATTCTGTATTCAGCAAAGATATTCTCCAAGTATTATAATATTGCTGTTAATTAAATAAGATTTCTCCCTGAAGGAAATACTGAAGTATATACTTCAAGCAAAAATAAAGTACTCGTATATGGGAAGTCTGGAATTCAAAAAGAACAAATAAAGTAATTATTGACTATGAAGATAAATATAAATATAATTTGTCTTTATAAAATAATGATAATAGATGGTTATATAAAAGGAAAAAGATGAAGGCATTGATTAATTTTAGATTGTGATGCTGGATATGTATGTTGTAATTTCTAGAATATCTACTAGAGATAAAGCAATAATTTATATAATTTTCAAAGTGGTCAAGAGAGAAAAAAATGATGGCTAGATAATTCCTAATCAATCAAAGGATGGTAAAAAGGAAAGAAAAAGAAAATAAAAACAAGTAGAAAAAAATTGAAATCACACCACCAAATGATAGATTAGAATGCAAATTCATCAGTAATTATATTAAATATAAATAAGCCTCATATTTGTAGTAAAAATCAAGTGTTGTCAGACTGGATTTTTAAAAATCCAATTCTTCTCATCCAAAATGTTTCAGATAAAGTCTAAGGATTAAGAAAAGTGAAAGTAAAAATATTCGAATATATATACTATGTAATACTGTTGGAAAAGGAAGATGGCACTACAGATAAAATGGAATTGAAGGCATAAAGTATTAGTATGTACAAAGAAAGTCACTTTATAATGATAAAAAGTTTAATTCACTAGAGATATATTTATTTTCTATTTGAACCCACCTAATAACATAGCTTCAAAACACATAAAGCAAAAATTGGCAAAACTGGGAAAGAAATAGACATTAAAAATACTTTACTAATTGACAAAACAAGTGTACAAAAGATCAGTGGAGATATAAATAATTTGACGCTGTGATTTAAAAATTTGCCTAGGGGCACCTGGGTTGCTCAGTGGTTAAGCCGCTGCCTTCAGCTCAGGTCATGATCTCAAGGTCCTGGGATCCAGCCCCGCATCAGGCTCTCTGCTCAGCAGGGAGCCTGCTTCCTCCTCTCTCTCTGCCTGCCTCTCTGCCTGCTTGTGATCTCTCTCTGTCAAATAAATAAATAAAATCTTCAAAAAAATTTAAAAAAATAAAAATTTGCCTAATATTATAAGAATATAAAATATCTTATCCATATATATAACACACCTGACTTGAGGGTTACTAATAAAACATTGCATGTCTGCTGAATATGCATTTATTTCCAGTACATGGAGAAATTTTTCAAACATTGACCAAGTTGGGAGCCAAAAGACAATTCTCAACAAGTTTCAAATGATTGAAAACATATAAGTTATTTTTTCTTTAACCATAATGCAACCGAGGTAAAAATCAATAACATAGGCATAACCTGAAGATTAACATTTGCTAGCAAACCATGTGTCAAAAAGGAAATCACAATAGAAATTAGGAAATATTTTGAACAGAATGCTAATAAATATAATTTATGTCAAGACCTGTCAGCTACAAACAAATAATGGCTTAAGGAAATGTTATCTTATAATTACATGTATCAAAAGGGAGAAAGGCAATAAGTGAAAATGAACTTTTGGGACTTCATCAAGATAAAAACTTCTCCACAGCAAAGGAAAGAGTCAACAAAACAAAGAGGCAACCCACAGAATGGGAGAAGATATTCACAAATGACACTACAGATAAAGGGCTGGTACCCAAGATCTATAAAGAACTTCTCAAGCTTAACACCCAAAAAACAAATAATTAAGTCAAAAAATGGTCATAAGAAATGAATAGGTACTTCTTCAAAGAAGACATACAAGTGGCTATCAAATGCGAAAAAATGTTCAACATCATTAGCTATCAAGGGAATTCAAATCAAAACCATATTGAGATACCACCTTACATCAGTTAGAATGGCAAAAATTAACAAGGCAAGAAACAACAAATGTTGGAGAGGATGTGGAGAAAGAGGAACCCTCTTATACTGTTGGTGGGAATGCGAGTTGGTATAGCCACTTTGGAAAACAGTATGGAGATTTCTCAAAAAGTTAAAAATAGAGCTACCTTGTGACTGATCAATTGCACTACTGGGTATTTACTTCATAGATACAGATGTAGTGAAAAGAAGGGCCATATGCACTCCAATGTTCATAGCAGCAATGTCCACATAGCCAAACTACGGAAGGAGCTGAGAAGCCCTTCAACAGATGAATGGATAGAGAAGATGTGATCCATATATACACAATGGAATATTACTCAGCCATCAGAAAGGATAAATACCCATCATTTGCATCAACATGGATGGAATTGGGTGAGGGGGGTTATGCTAAGTGAAATAAGTCAAGCAGAAAAAGACAATTATCATATGGTTTCATTTATATGTGGAACATAAGGAGTAGCATGGAGGACATTAGACGGAAGGGAAAGATGAGGTGGGAAATCAGAAGATGACCCATAAGATATTATGGACTCTGGGAAAAAAACTGAGAGTTTTAGAGGGGAGGCGGGTAGGGGGATGTGTTAGCCCAATGATGGGTGTTAAGGAGGGCACATACTGCATGGAGTACTGGGTGTTATATACAAACAGTGAATCATGGAACACTACTTGAAAAAGTAATGATGTACTATATGGTGACTAACATAATAAAACAAAAAATAAAAAACAAAAAACGGGAAAGGCAAAAAATAATGAGGTAGAGACATTATAAATAAGAACATTTAAAGAAATACAGACAAGAAGGGAAGAGGGAAAATATAAACACAAAAAACTATTTAAATAAAAAATAAATGAAAAATAGAATTGCAAATTTAAAATTTGAGCTTTTCAAAAAACTAAAAATTATAGAAAAATACTGGCAATATTGATTAAGAAAAAACAGGTAGAGAAGCACAGTAATGATTCTAAATTTGAAGGGGATTACTACATATTCTATAGAGAGTAGAAATAAAATAATATTATGAACAAGTTTATAGTAATATAATTAAAATGGATGATTTTAGAAAATTTAAATAAAATGGCTAAAACAGAGAAAAGTATCTTTCATAGTCTTCTGATATTTAAAGAAAGTGAGGGGCACCTGGCTGGTACAGTCAGTTAAGCATCCAACTCTTGGTTTCTGCTCAAGTCATGATCGCAGGGTCCTGGGATTGAGACCCACATCAGGCTCTGTGCTTAGTGCTGAATCTGCTTAAGATTCTCTCTCTCCCTGTGCCCGCACCCCTCCTCTCTAAAATAGACAAATAAATCTTAAGGATAATTAATTAATTAATTAATTAAGCCTGTCATTAATAGTCATCCCAGAAAGAAACCTCTAAACCCAGATGTGGGTCTTAAGTGAATTCCATAGACATTCCAGGGAGAAGTAATTTCTGTTTTAATTAGAGGGGATTCTATAAAATAATTGGCTACTACCCTACAAAACTATCAATGTTACAAAGTACAAAAAAATAAAATTTGAGTGACTGATCTAGATTAAGACTAAAGAGACATAACAAATAAATACAATTTCTAATACTGTATTAGATCCTGAATCAGAGAGATAAAATGTCTTACAAAAGACATTATTGAGATAATTGGTTAAAATTAATTGTGGGTTATATATTAAACAATAGTATTTTATTAATGTTAATTTTCCTAATTTTGCCAATTATACTTTAGCAACATAACAAAATGCTCTTCTTATAAATGTATGATGGAATTTTTAGGAGTACAAGGCATGTTGTCTGAGACCTCTCAAATAGTTCAGCAAATAAATAGGGAGAGAATGGTAAAGCTACTACAATAATACAGTTGACCTTTGAACAACATAGGGGTAGGGGTGTTGAACTTTCACACAGTCAAAAATCTTCATACAACTTTTGATTCCCCAAAAACTTAGCTACTAATAGCCTACTCCTGACTGGAAGTCTTACTAATGACATAAACAATAGATTAACACATATTTTATATGTTATACATATTAAGTATTTTATCCTTATAATAAAGTAGCTAGAGAAAAGAAAATTTTATTAGGAAAATCATGAGGAAATACATGTATGGTATTGTACTGTATTTGTTAAAGAAAATCCACTCTTAGACCCACACAGTTCAAATCTATGTTGTTCAGATGTTAACTATATATTAACAATGAGTGAAACTGAAACTGAGGGAAAATATGCAAGATTTCTTTGTTCTATTCTTGTAGTTTTTTCTGGAAGCCTGAGTTTATTTCAAAATAAAGTGTTTAAAAAAAAAAGGAATCCCAATTTTACATAAATGAATCTGAAAGAAAGAGTTAACAGTGTTAGCATTACTTTACATCATGATGTGCATAACTTCAATCTCAAACTTCAGAAAAGGCAGGAGAACAAAGGAAAAGGACAGTAAGCACATGAATGAGAATGAAAAACTTTCTAAGCAAAATATTAGCAAACTTAAATTAGAAACATAGAAAAGGATAATACACCATGACTAAATTTCCTGTATCCCATGAATCAGGGTTAGTTAATATCTGAAAATCAACTAATGTAAACCACCATACAAATAGGAAACAGAAAAGTAAATCAAATGATCTTATCATAAGGGAGTATTTTCTTTTTTCTTTTTTTTATTTTAAGATTTTATTTATTTATTTGACAGACAGAAATCACAAGTAGGCAGAGAGGCAGGCAGAGTGGGGGGAAGCAGGCTCCCTGCTGGGCAGAGAGCCTGATGTGGGGCTCAATCCCAGGACCCTGGGACCAGGACCCAAGTGGAAGGCAGAGACTTAACCCACCGAGCCACCAAGGTGCCCCAAGGGAGGATTTTCTTAATTTGATAAAGGGTATTTATAGAAATCTACAGTAATCAACATAATTAATGGTAAAACATTAGAAGCTTTCCCTTTGAGGTTAGGCATCAGATAAATATTAATATAGGATATATCTTCGTGACCTCAGAATAGGGAAGGAGTTTTTAAACAAGTACAGGAAGCAATCATCATAAAAGAGAAAAGTTGATAATTTAAACTAAATTATAATTAAGAACTTCATTCTTTAAAAGACAACTAAAAAGTAAAACTAAGACTGAACATGGGAAAACATATGAATAGCACATATAATTCAACTTTTTGCTTGAGTCAGAAAAACATAAAACTCAATAAGGAAAAGACATCAAATAGGAAAATGGGAAAAAACTATGAACATCGAATTCACGAAAGGGATATTCTAAATTGCTAGAAATAGGCAAATATGCTCAATTTCACTAGTAATAGAAAGTGCAGATAAAAATAACATGACATTACAAATTTCAAAATAACACAATGTGAACATTTATCTGTATTTTAAATATATATATACACATATATGTGCATATTATTATTATTATTATACCTATCACAAATCTCAGAGCAAAAAAATTATCTAGTCATATAATGGATATACCACAAGTAGGTTAACCAGTTATTTGTACAATGATTGCTTAGACACCTCTAGATACAAGGAAATCCATTTAATCTTTGAACATCTCAGAATTAGAAAGTTTTTGCTTTTCATGTTTTTTGACTAATTTTTTTCATTTTTAAATTAATATTTGCCTCCCACTGTTCTCTTCACCTGAATTTCATTCTAGAATGAGTCAAACCCCCTTTTCACATGACACAAAAAACTTTATAAATTAAAATAATCCAGTACTAAAAGATTAATTTACTTAGGTACTCATCTACTACTAGATGTGCACAAGGAGAGGATGAATTACCATATTTCATGATGTTATAGAAAGTCATATGTGCCAGGAGGCGCACGGGAGAAGAAATGAGGCACAAACAAGTCAGTAGCAAGAGAATGGGAGCAGGGGAGACAGTCTTGCAGCTGACTTGTTTGAGCCTCATATGCATTAAATGATTTCCCAAGATACTTCTAAGATTTCATTTCACATAATTCAAGCAGTGTTTAAGATTCCTTATACTCTTTCCTTGGGAAAACGTATCCCATGACCAGAGCTCTCCTGTCTGCTTCCTGCATCTACTCTGGCAGCTGCAACTGGATATTATAGGAACAGGAAGAGCCCTGATGCAGAAAGACTCTGCCACTTTATCTAATCAAGAACTTGCTCACTGTTTATGTGTATATAAGAGCAGGTTTTCTAAGCCATAGAGCATACTATTCTATCCCATGTGGTGCCACTAATCACATATGACTGTTAAGCATTTGAAATGTGCCAGTAAAAAGTGAAATGTGCTGTCTGTGTGAAGGACATACTGTAGTGACCCCCACCCCCATTTATCCATGGAGGATATGTTCCAAGACCCCCAGTGGATGCCTGAAACCATGGATAGAACTAAATCTTGTATATACTATGTTTTTTCCTTACATATATACCTATGATAGAGTTTAATTTATAAATTTGGTATGGTCAGAGGGTAATAGCAATAATAATAGAATAGATCAATTATAACAGTATACTGTAATAAAGGTAATGTGAGTGTGGTTTCTGTCTCTCTCAAAATATCTTCCTCTGCTCTACTCATACTTCTTGTGATGTGAGGTGATAAAATGCCTATATGGTAAAAGGAAGTGAGGTTAAATCGTGATGTAGCATTAAGCTACTGTTGGCCTTCTGATGGTAGGTCAGAAGGAAGATCATCTGCTTCTGGACTGCAGTTGACCACAGGTAACTGAAACTGTGGAGGGGGACTACTGTACTGAATCTCAGACTCAACACAAAGAGTATAAGATAGCTCATTAACAATTTTTATAATCATGACATGTTAAAATGACAATATTTTGGATAATTGAGTTAAATAAATGTATTATAAAATTAATTTTGCCCATTTCTTTTTGCTTTTTAAGGGAGCTACTGGAAAATTTTAAATCACTCATGTAACTTATACTGATTTCTGTTGGACAACTGGGCTTAGAGATGAGGTAGGTTCATAGCCTGGTACTTTATAAGATAAATATTGTTCACAAAAGTACTTTGTCCCTACAACATAAAAATTTAGACTTTGTGGCTAACTTAAAAAAATCATTAGTATTATCATAAAGTTGAGCTTTTTAAAAATTAATTTTGCTTTAAAATCCAGGAGACTGGCCTTTGCTTGGGCTACTTTTGCATTTCTATGGCAGTAATTGTCTAGAGCTGAAGGGCTGCTGAATTCTTTTTAGACTTTTTAGCCACTTCACTATAGTCCCCAGCCTTCCCTACTGTTAGTCTTTGTCCCTTCAACATGAGCAGTATTTAGTTATGTTGCCTACCTGAGCACTGTAGGCTTTTGAATTTGTAAGCTCCAACACCAATATTTGGCATTCTACTTAAAAGTGGGGAGGGGATTGTTACCATGTGTGGGGCAGGGTATAAAGGGTTAATTTTAGTAATGTGATATTCCACTAGCCTATTTTGTGACTCAGGTGTTTAAAAGTAGAAATCTCTATTTATATGCAGAGGAATCACCTCTAGGAATAATTGTTGTCAATTAAATGATTTGAATGAATGAAGTAGATGAGAGTTCCTATCCACTTGCTGAAACAGAGGATTTTGTTCAAAAGGTGTGTGGGGATTCCACATCCTGAGATCAATAGGGAGTAGTGATACATGTGTATACTAGAAAAGAATTCAACATTAAGTGGTTTGTTGATTCTTCTTGAAGAGAAACCAAATGGCAGTCACCCAAGCCTTAGAAAGAAAAGTCAAAGGAAGCTACAAAACAGAACAAACAAGGAAACCTTAGGGAGGGGGTGTCCCAAATCAGAGGAGCCCTCATTCCTGTTTGAGAATCAATGAACAATGTGGCCACCAAGAGAGACCTAATACTTCCAAACATGTTGGCATTTATAATTACTCTACAGTCAAGATGATCTGATAATAGTCCTTTATATAATCTGTTCTTCCCAACATGTCATCTTCTCCCCCATTATCTATTGGCCATTTAGAGAGCAGGTTCCCCCCCCCCCAAAAAAAGGACACAATTGTACATTGTTTTCTAGCTCAACATTGTTCCTGACAGAATTATTGAGGAAGCATTATGCAAATCTATTGTTTACTAAAGCCATAAAACCATCTGGTCCTAGCAGTTCATTTTTTGTAGCTGGGTTCTGGAAGTCTCATGGATTTAACTTCCTCTGTCCTCCCTATTCTAGGTGCCAAGCCACTGTTGACAAAACACAGGTGTTTTAAATTTCTCATTTTTGACTGAGCTTTCCATCCTGATCCTTGCTGTATTTACCTTTGTTCTATTTTCTGTAAGATCACCTTATCTTCAGCATTTACATGTCCCAGTCCATTTCCATATGTCACATAGGTTTCTTCTGAAAATCTGAGGAGTCATCCCCAACTTAGACAAATATCTATAAGTGTATCTCAGAGACACAAAGCACACTTGTAGGAAGTCACAAAAACCACCTTGGTGATACACATAACATTCAGGTGGCAGGACAGGACTATGACCATTCAGCTGACAGCATCTACACTCCACAAAAGATTAACCATCTTCTGAGGGGTTTTAGGTTTTCAAAATCAGTCTCTGATCATACTCATATATCCACACATTTTGAATACCAGGTATAAGGATATCTAAGACTTTATTGCTATTAAGTAGCCTTGATAAGTGGATTTAATTTTCAAGATCATTAAATTATACTCTTTTCTATGAGAATTTGGAGTTTTGTTGTTTTTTTTTTAATATTTCACTGTTCTTTAATGCAAATGGAATCCTCCAGATCATAGCAACTTCTGCACCTACTTAAGGAGTGGAACTGTATTTCCACCCACGGAATTTCTCCAGTATAAGTTTTGAAGGCCAAAGCAGACCATAGCCTAGAAACTGAATGATGCCTTTTCTTAGTCTCCAAATGCCCTGAGGACAGTTGTCAATCGTGAGCAGTTGGGGCTGTCCCCAAATCTTCTCACTATCTATATTAACATGAGCAGGAAGAAAAAGTGAAGTGATCTTTTTCCAGTAGTTTAGACAAGTAAAGAGACACATGCTAAAATATTTATTTTCTATGGTATTTAAAACGTTTCCAACACTTAAGCGCTTTAAAATCCATTGTAAACAATGTTATATTGACACATTGTCCGAGTACTAGTAGAACAGGTTGAACCTTCTGTGTGTTTAGATAAAAATAAACAAATAAAGTAAACCAGAGAAGAAATTGTGATGCTTTTTTAAGATAACAAAGAACAGATAATTTTTGACATGAGATGATAAACAACAGTTATTTATCACCCACCCCCCCACAATATTTTGGCTAAATGAGATTGGCTGTTTGAAATGTCAAATACCTAATATTTCTTTAATTTCTATACCCTGCTCTCTGTACTAAGTTTAATGTGAGAATTGCTGATGAAAGAAGGGGGCTATGAGAGCAATAGGAAGAAGATGTGAATTTTGGTTAATGTCAGAATCCTGGGAGTTGTCATCAGCTTAAAAAAGAACCGGTGGGAGGAGGATGTGGCTAGTTGCTCAAAGACTTACAGCTCTGCTCTGGTAGCCACATCCTGCCTGTGGCTAGGACAACCCAAGTACCACATCTTACCATTTTCTTCAATGATGAAGCACCCTCTGTTGTTGAAGAAGGGGTCTCTCTTTGCAATAAACCAATGTAAACATGAAAGGTTAATAAATAGTTAGTTATAGGAAACCTGGGGCTTTGAACATTGTATATGCATATGAAGATGTTTGTGGCCAAGATCCTTTAATGATAATAAAAAGTAATATGCCATCACAGAAGAGAACTTGGAAAAATATGTAAAGATTCAAAGAAGAAATTCAGAGTCAATCCTCTGATACATTGAGAATAGCATTTTTTTCTGCTAGTATATATATATATATATATATATATATGTGTGTGTGTGTGTGTGTGTGTGTGTGTGTGTGTGTAGAGATGCGAATACACATATACATGAAGGTCTTTGATTTTATATATGATATATATGTACTTATAAAATGGAAATCATATTATGCATAATTCCCATGGTCATATTAAATATGAGCAATTTTTACTCTTTTATTCACTTTATATTAGATTATAAGAATTTTTCCATGTTAAGAGTTCCTTGAGAACACTTTGAATGTCTGTGTAATATTCCATTATATCAGTGGTTCTCAGGTTTTAGTATGCATCAAATTATCTTTGAAGGCTTTATAAATGCTGGACCCACCCCTGAAGTGACAGAAAATAGGTTTCGAGTTGAACCAAGAATGTGAATTTCTAACAATTTTCCTAGTGATGCTGATCTTGCTGGTTGACTAGATTATATAAATCATTCTCTTATAATTGGATATTTAGATTGTTCCTCATAAATAACAGTAGAGTGACAATTTCTGTACATAATAGTTTCCATAAGATAGGTTTCTCTTTTTTTTTTTAGACTTATTTATTTATTTGAAAGAGAGAGTGCTCGTGGGGGGTGCAGAAGGAGAGGGAGAGAGAAACCCAAGCAGACTCCACGCTCCAGGCTGAGCACAGAGCCCAACTTGGGGATCGATCTTACAATCCTGAGGTCATGGCCTAAGCCAAAACCAAGAGCTGGACACGTAACTGACTGTGCCACCTCAGGCACCCCTCCATAAGATAGGTTTTTGTAATGGAAATTACTGACTAAAAAGTTATTAACTTTTTGGAGACTCTCAATCTGGCCAAACTGAGTTGGAAAAACTACCTCAATTTATACTGTATGTGGATTCTTTTATTCTACTAAGTCCTTTTTGTTACTTAGTATATTTTGCTTTATAAGCATTTGGTCAACATAACATCTTATTTCAAATTATATTTCTTTCACTACCATTAAAGTGAAGTATTTCATTGTATTTTCAATATTTATTTGAGTGAAATGTGAACAAAGTTCTGTGACTGTTTTGTTTTTTTTTTTCCCAAGATTTTGAGATCTTAAGATTTTTCTTATGTATTTCTAGGAACCAATCATATTTTTTGGATGTGAATTCCTAGTTAATCATATTTACCATAGATTTATTTTCATTTTGTTGTTTTTTCTTTATTAATTTGGCTCTTTTTGACAGAGTGGTTTTGATTTTTCATTTTTTATGCAGCCAAGTCCGCTTTTTTCTTTGTGATATTTTTTCTTGCATTAGAAAATATGTGTCCTAAAATTAAATGCTTTCCCAAGTTTTTCTCTTACAGTTTTAGCTTAGTATTCGATTACCTAATACTAGGTACTGGAATGTCTTGCATTTTGCCCCCTTTTCTCTATCTTCCTTCCTTCCTGCCTCCTTTCCTTCCTTCTTTCCCTCCCTCCTCTCTTCTTTCTTTCCTTTCTTTAATGTTCATAAAATGTAAAGTGAAGCCCAAGTAGTTAATTAATTACCCAGTACCATTCATTTAATAAGTATTCATTTGCCTATTCAAATATGATGCATGATCACATTTAAAAGCTAATCTGCAAGCTGGAAAATTAGTTCTTGTTGGTATCTGTAGGAAATGTGATCTGATATAAGATATTTTTGTTTTTAGTAAGCATAACAGGAAACACATGTATGGCATCTAATGAGAAAACCAGAAATTGAGCCACTGTGAAGTATTGATAGCCCTGATTTCAGTATGTGTCTTAGTTCCAGTTTGGTTTCCAATTAGTTGTTTAGAGGCTTTCCTTGTTTTGTTCATTGACTTAAAGGTATTGCTCTCAAAGGAACAAAAAAAAGAGAAAAGTAAAAAAATTCTCATTGCCTTCAGGAAATATGGACAGTTGAGTGTGTTTCCCAGAGTATGGGGTAAATGGGAACTTTTATTTTAAAATCTCAGTGCGTCATTAAACAAAGAACACACTTTTAGTATCTGGACTAACTTCGTTAGTTCCTTGTCATTTGGTTTGCCTAACATCAGGTTTTTCTCTATATTCTACCATATTAAACTTTTCCCACCCACCCTATCCTTGCTCCAGAATATATTGGAGCTACATTATAAGGTGTAACAGAGTAAAATAACCCTTTGATATTGCTTTTGATAAAGTCAAGTTTTGTTTACAAATGTTAAGTCCCTCTCATAAGTAGCTGTCAACAATTTTTAAATATTACTGTAGCTCCTTCTATTAAAAGCTTCTTAGTGCGTTACTAGCAGAAAATAAAATCTAATCTCTTAGGCAGTGACAATTATTTAGCACTTTTTCAGTTAGCTTGTACAATAAATGTAATTATCTTTAAAACATCGGGTCTCAATTGTTACAATGGTAAAACCAAGTGGAAATACCAGACCTTCAGACTATAAACCAAGGTAATGACCAATGTCCAGGTTCAAATGATTAAATGGCAAAATAATAAACTATTTTTCCAAATTGATTTTTCTAAGAACAGACATCTTATGGATTTTGAATGGGGAATATTATTATTAATAGACACAAAACTGCATTTATAATTCAAAGTCAATTATATTTTTAAATGCATTTAATACCTGTATCTGAGACAGTTTTGCAGATTTTTTAAATTTTCTAATAATTTTGGTACAATAGGATTTGTGAGGGCTCAGTTTTTATGGAAATTATATTTTATGGAAATTATATCCAGACCTTCATGCCAGCCCTCTCGTCCAGTTCTTTTCTTTTCCCACCTTCATGCTAATAATAGGAACATCATACCTAACATACTTTTATTTTTTCCCCACGTAGCCACTGTTACTGATATGAATCAAAGGAAAAAATTACTAATTATGTGTTGCAACTTCCCACTTCTGGCCTGATGATAGATATGTCTAATCAATTGCAACATTTTTCTCTTCATATTTGTTATATGTTTTTTTTACAAGCCTTCTAAAGGCACAGAGGTAACTAAGCAGTCCGAAGGTCTTCCCTGACACTGACTATAGGAAGGGATCTTATCATTTCTTTCAACGCTAAGTGGATGGGGGAATTAACAATGTCCACAAGAGTGGTAGACAAAGTAAGAATTTGTTGGGGATCCTAGGAGTTTATTTAATCTGCCTCAAATTACCTGCTCATGATCACTGAAATAGTGAGGAGTGCAGGATACCTATTGCCAGTGTCACAGCAAGAAGCTGTATGCACGGTTCTCCAAGCCTAAATGAATCCCAAGTGTGGAGTTCTTCCTTGAAGAAGCCTACATTGTCATGGAAAACTAAACCCCAAAAGGAAGCATTTGTCTATAAATGGCACAGCTTAATCACCTCTTTCTATGAATATATCTATGACAGTCATTGTACGTACTTAGGTGTGTTTTTATCAGACCCAACTTCCAAGCTGTTTCTCCAAATAGAATCGAATATAAAATACAATAATAAGACATGATAAATAAGCATATGCAATTTAGAATTTAAAAATACATTTGATTTCTCCCTGAAAATTTTGAAATAATAAATATTTGATCAATTGCTAAAATAGATAGAGCCACATTTTTTTTTTGCTTTAAGATGTAAGATTGCAACAGAAAAAACATGGGCACACAGCAGCTGCTCTTACACATTGTCCTAGCATTCCTGGCCCAGGCATTCCGGTAGGACTGGGGCAGTGCCGGAATCCAATTATTTTGGAAACTTGCAAGAGTATTTTGGCCCCTCTCTTTTATTTGGCTCTCTACTGTGGTCATTCACTAGCATTTTTTCCAATAGCTACATTTAAGTTTCTGATACAGCTAAGAGGGTTACATATAGCTGCATAAAATACTTAGTATGTTCTCAGGCATTTTTTAATCAAAATATAACTAATATTTTCTAATTTCCTTGTTTTTTTTCCTTCTCACCCACCTACCAACTGTCACCATCTAAATTGCACTTGGCCAGTATTTGGCAATGGGATTCTACACTCTCCATCTGGCCCCATCACAGCCATCACTTGTGGATCACAGAATACTTCCCCATCAGCCTCAGAATCCAGCACAGGTTCCTGAGCAGATTTTTCCAATCTTTTTAAGTAGTTGTAAGAGGTGAAACCTAGTTAACTCCCTGAACTAATCTGGGGGCATGAAGTATAGAAAAGATGTTCCAAGCTAAACCAATCAAACTAGAATCTTCAATAGTGAGTGTCCTGGGATTTATATTATAAAAAATTTCACCAAGATGTATCACAAAACCAGCCCTTTACTGTTCATAGATTGGCAATTAGAGACATTAATTATAAGGAAAATGATTAATCAATTTATTTAAGATCATTGAAACTCAGTTTGCTAACATATAAAAATAGTACTATAATACTTTCTTCAGTGGGTTCTTCAAAAAACAATATGAAATCATGTGTTTGAATGTGCTAATATCAGAAATGGAAGTGGTGGGATGCCTGGGTGGCTCAGTTGGTTAAGCAGCTGCCTTCAGCTCAGGTCATGATCCCAGAGTCCTGGGATCAAGTCCCACATCGGGCTCCTTGCTCGGCAGGGAGCCTGCTTCTCCCTCTGCCTCTGCCTGCCACTCTGTCTGCCTGTGCTCGATCTCTCTCTCTCTGACAAATAAATAAATAAAATCTTAAAAAAAAAAAAAAAAAGAAATGGAAGTGGCAAAATCCATACAGATTTAATGGGCATTAAAGGGATAATAACAGACTACTATGAATACCTCTATGCACACACATTTGTTAACTGAAGAGAAATGGACCAATTTGTGAGAGACACAATTTGCCAAAACTCACAAAAGAAGAAATAATCTCCATATCTTGTGTCTATTTAAAGAAACTGAATCAGAAATTTATAACTTTCCAAAACAGAAAGCACCAGGTCCAGATGGGTTCACTGGTTAATTCTACTATTTAAAGAACTATTTTAAAAAACTATTTAAAGAAAAAATATTTAAACTATTTAAAGAAAACATTTAAAGAAAAATATACCAATTACCTACAGTCTGTTTCAGAGTTTAGAAGCAGAGAAAAATATTTCCTAACCTATGAGGTCAGGATGGCCTTAATTCTAAAACTAGACAAAAATGTTACAAATGAAAAGAACAAAACAAAACAAAACCCCTCAGACCAATTTCTTTCATGAACACAGATGTAATTCTCAACAAAATATCAGCAAATTGAATCTAACAATATGTATACACAAAAATTATATACCACAAACAAGGGGGATTTATCCCAGGTGAGCAAGAGGTACAACATTCAAAAGTCAGTTAATGTGATCCATCCACCAATAAGCTAACAAAAAAAAAATCACATAATCTTATCAACAAATGAAGAAAGCATTTGACAAAATCCAGCAAACTATTAATAAAGAAGAAATACAACTACATAAAAAACATCTACAAAAATATTTATAGTTAACACCACACTTAATGGTGAAAAACTCGAAACTTCCACCTTAAGAACAGGAATAAAGCAGGGATGACGTTTCTTTTCACCACTGCTTGTAAATGTTGTACTGGAAGTATTAGCTAATGAAAAAAGGACCAAAAAATAAAAGGAAATAAAAAGTATGCATATTGGAAGGAAGAAATAAAACTATCTTTGTTCACAGATGGCATGATTGAATACACAGAAAAAAAAAAAAAGACAAAACTCTTCTGATGCATATAAGCAATTATAGCAAAGTTGCAGATGCAAGATAAGTACATAAAAGTCAATTATTTTCCTATATACTTACAATGAACAAGTAGAATTTGAAATAAAAAACAAAATTATTGCTCATATTTAGCAGGCAAAGGAGAGACATACTTTGGTATATAATGAAAATTATAAAATTCTGATGAAAGGTATCAAAAAACTAAATAAATGGAGAGATATTCCATATTCATGGACAGAAAAACACAATATTGTCAAGATGTCAGTTCTTCCCTACTTGATATATGGATTCAAGGTATTGCCAATCAAAATCCCAGCAAGTTATTTTGTGGATATTGACAAACTGATTCTAAAATTTAATGCAGAGGCAAAAAGGTCCAGAATAGCCAACTGAATATTGAGGAAGAGCAAAGTCTGATGACACTACCCAACCTCAATTTATTATAAAGTTATAGTAATCAAGACTGTGGAATTGGTGAAAGAATAGACAAATAGATCAATAGAGCAGAACATAGAGTTCAGGAATAGAACCACAGAAATACAGTCAACTGATCTTTGACAAAAGATCAAGAGAAATAAAATAGAAAGAAGATAGTCTTTTCAACAAATAATGCTGGAATAACTCTGTAATTGACATTAAAAAAAAAAAAAAGAACCTGGAAACAGATCTTACACCCTTCACAAAAACTAATTCCAAATGAATCATACACCGAAAGGGAAAACACAAAACTATAAAACGTCTGCAAGATAATATAGGAGATTACCTAAATGATCGTGAGTTAAGTGATGACTTTTTAAATACAATACCAAAAGCACATTCATGAAAGAAGTAATTGATAAGCTGAATGAGAAGACAAGCCATAGACTAGGAGAAAATACTTGCAAAAAGACACCTGATAAAACACTATTATTCAAAATACACAAAGAACTTTTAAAACTCTTCAAGAAAAAAAATAATTAAAAGATATATAGATACCAAATAAGTATATTAAAAGACCTCTCACATCACCTGTTACTGGGGATTTGTAAATTGAAACAGTGAGATATCCATACCGATTAGAATGTCCAAATCCAAAACAATGACAGCACTAAATGCTGGTGAGAACTAGGGCAACAGGAACTCTTAGTTCTTCCTGGTGAGAAGACAAAATGTTATAGCCTCTTTGGAAAATAGTTTGACAGTTTCTTACAAAACTAAACATTCTTTTGCCAGATGAACCACACTCCTTGGTATTTACCCAAATGCATTGAAAACTTATGCTCACACAAAATCTGCACACAGATGTTCATAGCAGCTCTATTCATAATTGCCAAACTTAGAAGAAACCAAGAAGTTCTTTAGTAGGTGAATAGATGAACTGTAGTACATTCGGGAATAGGATATTATTCAGCAGTGAAAAAATAATAAAAAGGAACTATCAATCCATGAAAAGACCTAGAAGAAACTTAAATGCATATTGCTAAGTGAAATAATCCAATCCGAAAATGCTGTGTGATTTCATCTATGTGACATTCTGGAAAAGGCAAAACTATGAGAGACGTTAGAAGGGTCCGTGGTTGATAAAGGTTGGGGAAAAGAGGGATGAATAAATGGAGTACAGAGGATTTTTAAGAAACAAAGCTATTCTGTTTGATACTCTAGTGGCGGATACTTGGCTTTATACATTTGTCAAAACCAGTAGAATATACAATACCAAGAATGAACTCCAAAGCAATCTATGGACTTAGAGTGATAATGATGTGTCATTTTAAGTTCATAGGTTGTAACAAAGGTACCATTGTAGGGGATGTTGATAGTTGGGCGAGATTGTGTGTGTGTGTTTGTGTGTGTGTGTGTGTGTGTGTGTTGCACAAGAAGTATACAGGAACTCTGTACAGTCTGGCCAATTTTCTGTAAACTTCAAGTTGCTCTAAAAACTAAATTTTATTGATTAAAAATAAGTGTTGACAAAGATGTGAAGAATTTGCAACCCTCATACATTGCTGGTGGGAATGTAAAACGGTACACACTTTATTTTTTTTTAAGATTTTATTTATTTATTTGAGAAAGCAAGAGAGAGAACTCGAGCAGCAGGGAGGCATAGGGGGAGAGGGAGAAGCAGACCCTCTGCTGGGGAGGGAGCCCAATGCAGGACTTGATTCTAGGACTATGGCATCATTACCTGAGCCAAAGGCAGACACTTAACTGACTGAGCCATCAGGCATCCCTGGTACTCACTTTAAAAAGCAGTTTGTCAGTTCTTCACAATGTTAAACATAGAATTACCATATACGATAAGCAGAATAATAAGACAAAGATGTCCACCTACTAATCCCATAATTTGTGAATCGTATATTACATGGCAAGAAGAATTTTGCAAATATGATTAAATTAAGGTTCTTGAGCTGTAAAGGTTATTCTGGAACATCAGGGTAGGGGAGGTGTAATCATAAGCATCTTTATAGGGAAAGGAAGAGGCAGGAGAGTCAGTAAAATAGATGTGAAAAAGGAAGCAGGAATCATAGGGTAGAGTTGGAAGATACTACACTGTTGGTTTTGAAGATGTTAGATAGGGGCCATGAGCAAGGAGTTCGGGCAGCCTCTAGAAGCTAGGCAAGACAAAGAAATGATTCTCTTCTAGAGCCTCTAGAAACAATGCGGCCCCTGTCAACCTGTCCTAAACTTCTGACCTCCAGAACTCAAGATAATAAATTTGTATTGTTCTAAGCAACTAAGTCTGCAGTAACTTTTTTACAATGACAATAGGAAACTAATATACTATATGACCCAGCAATTCCACTCTTTGGTATATACTCAAAACTTTCACACAAAAATGTGAAAGTTTAAAAGGCATTATTTATAATGGTCAAAAAGTGCCAATAACCAAATGTCCATCAACTGATGAATACATAAACAAATGTGACTTTCCATACCATGGAATAGTGTTCATCAATAAAAAGGAAGGAAATGCTGATGCATACTAAAATATGGATGAATCTTGGAAACATGCTGACTGAAAGGAACTAGACACACAAATTTACTTATTGTATGATTTTATTTATATGAAATATCCCGTAGAGACAAGTACATAGAGATAGAAAGTAGATTAGTGGTTCCCAAGGCCTGGAGGAAGGAAGAGGAAACAGAACATCATAGCAAATAGGTATAAGGTTTCTTTTGGGGATGTTGGGTGATAAAAATTTCCTAAATTAGATAGTGGTAGTGACAGTTGCACAACTCTGTGATTATATTTAAAAACTAAGATGTATACTTTAAAAAGGAGAATGGTATGAGATGTGAATTATATCTCGATAAAGCTGTTATTTAAAAAAGTAATGCACCTGATACTTAAATTGTTACCCAGATGTCATATACTAAGTTAATCTCAAAATACTGACACCTTTAGATAAGGTAAAACATAGTTTACAAATTGCATTCCCTTTACTAGCTTCACATTAGGGAGCATTGTCTCGGGGAGGGGGAACAGGAACTATTAAAATTATTGTATTTAAATCAAAACTAAAGAGGTAACATGACTTCCCCTAGGTTACAGAACCAAGAACATGAAAGACTAGTTGAGAACTGCACAAAGTTCTGCCCTTTGCTTTTCCCTAAGTTGAAAGCCATTACCACTATCTGAATTAGAGAATTTCCTGAAAGGAGATTAAAAAAAAAAAAAAAAAATGGAAGGGCTTCTGGTAAGATATAAGGGAAAAACTCAAAAGAAATGGAAAGCTAGATGAAAAATAAATGTTAAAAAATACTAAGCAGAATTCTTATAAATTGAGCCAGAATGGATTAATGAGCCAAAAAGACGGCAATTTTTATGGGTAAATATTGCACAAATTACCCAGACATTAAGGTAACCCAGATTTTCTTTATTTTATAGGACACCGATGGGTTTTGAATACTTGTCTTACCTACTACAAATTTTCAAATGACTGCATTCTGTTTTTATCCGGCCTTCTACTTTCTTTACTCTCTTTCTCTTTTCTCTTTCCTTGTCTCTCCAGCTTCAACCTAAATGACAGTCTTCAAATTTCCCATAATTCTACCTTTTGTGAGCAATACAAGGCTAAGCTTGTCTTTCTGGACAAATATATTTACTCTCTGACCTGTCTCACTTTCCTAAGTTAGACTTCTCCTTCTCACCAACACGCAACATGTTCTACCTTAATCTCAGTGACACAGTCTTCAGTCACAGGCCCAAAATTTCCCTCTATTTCTTTACCATGTCATTGTCTCTTGGAAATTGATAGAACGGGCAGAGAAAAGTAAACGAAATAAAAGTAGGATGGAATTTTCTAGAAAAACAGCCTCCAATTCCAGGGAAAGAAGGAACATGAATGTTTGAGAAGATGGATTAAAAGAATGTTGATAGGGGCACCTGGATGGCTCAGTCCCTTAAGTGCCTGCCTTCAGCTCAGGTCATGAGCCCCACATGGGACTCCCTTCTCAGTGGGGAGTCTGTTTTCTCCCTCTTACTCTGCCTGTCCCCCTCCACCCCTCCACCGGTTTGTGCTTTCTCTCATTCTCTCTCTCTGTCTCTCAAATAAATAAAATCTTTAGAAAAAAAATTCGTAAAATGTGACAGTAGGCCAGGTGCAGATGGGGTGGCGGGTGATGTTCAAAGATTGGAGACTAAGGAAAATGAGAAACTGCTGATCAAACCCAGCATCGGGCTCCACACTCAGCAGGGAGTCTGCTTGAGATTCTCTCACTCTCTCTCTGCCCCTCCCACCAGCTGCTCATGCACTCTCTCTCTTTATAATAAATAAATCTTTAAAAAAAGAAAAAGAAAAAAAGAAACACTTGAATTAATCTGAATTCCTTCTCGCTCCTATTAGAAGAAGGATTTAAAGAGAAGGAGGATGAGGAGGAGGAGGAAGACGAGGAAGAGGAAGAAAAGGAAAAAGAGGAAGAAGAAGGAAGAGTAGGAGAAGGAAAGAAAAGGGGAAAGAACTTCATACTAGCATAGTGAATAGAGGAAAAAGTGCTTACCTGATAAGATTAGAAACAGTAATTTGTCAGGTAATTAAAAAAAATGAGGTTAAAATAAATGATCATATAAATTATGTGAATGTACTGTAGAGAACTGAGAAGGTATTCTGAGTTTACAGTGTCCTTGCAAACCAGCACTTTGGCCTGCCACAGTTTGATCCATCACAAATCTTCTAAAAATTATGGGCAAAATATTTTGACAACTTAAAATTCATTCCCAAAGTGGCTAGAAAGTAAGGGACATCTTGAAAGAAAAAAATGAGGCCAACGTGTGGCTCCAACTCTGAAGCTAGTGACAGCCTAAAGACATCCTACAATCCCTAGTGATGTCATTCTTAACACAAATGGTAGCTGAGAAATATGCAGATATGAGCCTTGGGAAGAAGTCCGAAGCCCCATTTTCAGGATGGAGTATGACATAAGAGGCCATCATGAGGGGGAGTAATTGTCATCCTTGTCAAGTGGCGTCTGGGAGTCTAGTGGTAAGCCTAAGCCTGCAGGTGGGTATTAGGGTTGAAGGCTCTATGATCAAACCATACCTGGTGAATTAATAACTACATACTTTAATTCTCTCATTTTCAATGATTTTTTTTTAAAGACTTGGGTCATTTGATTCTACCCTAGGTAAATAAAATTGCATGTGCTCTCAATGTTCTGGAATTGGGGTTATTATTCTAACTGGCACCTTTTTATTGTGAATCAAAAGCCATCTGTATTTGGGTTTGAACAAACCATGTTATATTTGTAACTCAGAGATCAGTTCTAGGAGCCAGGCTTATTCCATGTTTTCCCTATATTCTGAGAAGTGCAAACTATTTTATTTATAGAATATTTATTTGTTAATTACCACAGAAAGAGATGGTAAAGTGTTTTACTTTCTACTTTCTCTCAGAATGGGAGGATGTTCGTTTATTTAATCTGGAGATTTAAAAAAAAAAACAAGTGCGATACAAAAAAGGTCAGCACTATAGGCAGGATATCACCCCTCCTTTTCTTTTTTGTCACGAGATTATACTGTTATTATCCATGTAGAGAATCTCCTGAACACTTTCACTCTCACTGGCCTCTGGGCTGAGGGAAAAACAGACCACAGTCTTTTGGTTTTGAGCTTTGTGGGCTCACTTCTGCATGCTCTGTAACATGACTGACAGGAGGTAGAAGGCAGCTTGCTTCCCGTAGCCAGGTTGCTATGAATCTCAAAATTCCTCAGCCAGATCTGTGGGAGCTTTGTACATCAGCTGAATAAACATGGACCGACCAAAGCAAATTCTTTGATCACTATTCCACCCCCATGTAATTTTGAAGTACAAAATAATTAATCCATTAGGAAGATCCATTCCATTTGCTACTAGTGGCTATGTTGGATACTAATTGATAATAAGATGCTTTGGGGAGCTTCATTAAATATTGTTACATAATTTGTTGGCACAGATTATTTCACTGCAATGTGAGGAAAATCAATAAAAATGTCTAGGCCTCAATAAGGAGAGTACTTACTTTGTGGCTAGGAAGGGCTACAATACTTTGTGGCAAGGCAGGTTATAATGTGCTAAAGAGAAATATTTATGTAATGCAGGATGTAACTTTTGAGAGGTCCATTTATTTGTTTTATTGTTACATGAAGCATACAAGTTAAATATTACTGGCTGTTTGAACCACTGGGAAACACAACAACAGCTTTGCTTGAGTAAGAAAGATTCATGTACATTGTTACCTCACACTGCCTTCATTGAGGGCTGTAAGGAAATTCTTCTTAATCAGGCAACAAACAGACACTTGAAAACATTAAATACGGAAAATTATTTTTAAAGGCCTGCTTTTGGGGGGTGCCTGGGTGTTTCAGTTGGTTAAGTGTCTGCCTTTGGCTCAGGTCATGATCCCAGGGTCTTGGGATCAAGCCCCACATCAGGCTCTCTGCTCTGAGCGGAAAGCCTGCTTCTCCCTCTCCTTCTGCCTGCTGCTCTGTGTCAAATAAATAAAACCTTAAAAAAAAAAAAAAAAGGCCTGTTTTTTGAAAAACTCAGTAAAAGCTGAAAAATCTTAACTGATTTATATTTTTTCAGGGTTGTTTGTTTTATTTTGCCAAGAATTTGAATGTGTAATGTGTTGAAAATACTTGAAAAATTTATGCCAATCAGAATTACTGCCAAGAATCATCAGTATTACTGTGTATGTGTGTGTGTGTGTGTGTGTGAGAGAGAGAGAGAGAGAGGTAGAGCCACATGCACATGTATTAAGGTATTTCAAATTAGCTTATCATTTTTAGATCATAAGTGTTTTCTGAATAATACAAAAGAGTTAAGATCAATACATTTAAAAATCCTCAGTTTTATTCTGTGGTAATATCTATGTTCTTAAAAATGAAAACAAATTATTCCAATATTAAATAAGTAATCACAGAGATACATGAAATGATCAGTGCAAAATTTTAGGAGAAACTCTTTTTCTCTTCCTCTTATCCCAAAATACTAATCTCATATTCTGAGAGGTTGCAGAAATTATTTTACCAATTCTTTTCTATAGCAGACTGATACAGTGATGACTTTGCTTGAAAAAATGAAAAGAAAAAGAAAACCAGAAGGAAAAACAAAAAGCAAAAGAAAAAAAAATACTCAAACCTCAGAGATCTGCTCCCCAGAGGAACACTTGATTTTCTTCAGCAGCTCAACATGTCAAAAGATTTATTGGTCGGGAAATCTGACTTATGAGTGACCTCAGAAGAGCTAAAAGAATGTGAACTAATGCTAGGACTTGGCTACTTCTCTTAAATGTCACTAAGATGTTGTTACCTTGACATTTTTTTTTTCAAGATTTTATTTATTTATTTTTTTGACAGAGAGAGATGCGGTGAGAGAGGGAACACAAGCAGGGGGAGTGGGAGAGGGAGAAGCAGCCCCCTCCCCCATCTCACAACCCCCAACCCCACCCCACCACCCCCTGCCAAGCAGGGAGCCTGATACCAGGCTTGATCCAAGGCCCTGGGATCACAACCTGAGCCGAAGGCAGACACCCAATGACTGAGCCACCAAGGCACCCTACCCTGAGATTTTGAAGTAAGTCAAATAACAACAGCTTTGTAATAACTACTTATCCTTTAGGATCTTGTCATAAAATAAAGAGATTTTTCAGTTTTTTCATATGAAAAGATTTAATACAGGATATGTTGTTTTGGTTAATATTCCCCTTTGGAAAAGGGTTCTTTCTCAATCCTCTTGATTGGTCTCAAAACACTTACCATTTTATTATTGTGATATGCCCATAATTTCTTCAGCCTCATTATTTCCCCCATTCACTAGGAAAGATGAATGTGGCAGATGTAATAATAATAATGAAAATAATAAGGTGAAGACAAAGATAAAGATGAGGAAGGGTTAATTGAGTTTTCTTGTGTGCTAGGCACTCCCCTGGGTGCCTTGCAAGTATCTTTATTCATTTAAACTTCATAAGAATTCTGTAAGATAGATTCTAATTTCTTCACATTTTAGACAGGATAAAACAGAGGAGCAGAGGTATTAAGTAAATTGCCCAATGTCATACATCAGCCCCCCCCTGCAAACTGTAGGCTTTCTAACCTGGGTTTCACCAACATGACTTAAACCTGGTTCCCGTCCTTTATGAGTACAATTTGCCCCACTGTGTCTAGTTAGTATTGGTCCTGGCAAGTTCAAGCATATATTTCTGCCAAAGAGTACCGTAAAGAATTGAGTATAGTACACCATGAAGTCCCAAACCAGACAAGCTAACCTGGCACAAGCTTAAAGCTTGACATTCCTTTTTCTTTGCCTACTGACCTTTCATGTCAGATCACCTTTCTTAAAATCTTGGAACCACGATAAGGCCTTCCTTTGTGTCAGCTGTCAAGATTCCCAATAAAACCAAGTCTAGTCAGTCTTCCTCAGTATTAGGCCACACTCCTCAAGGCCACCCCATTTTGCCTGTTTTTCTTGGCACCTCCTCATATGGTCTCTCCTCCCTTTTATCAGTGGCCTTGCTGTCAAATAAAGTCTATAAAACAGCAACAGCAACACCAGCAGCATTACCCGGAAGGTTCTTAGACATGCAGACTCTGCAGTCCCACCAAAGATCTATAATTTTTGTACATGTCATGTTTGAGAAGCACTACTCCTGGACGTTGTCTGTCCTTTGATAAATGCACCTAAATCTCTACTGCAGCGGTTTACAAACTCTAGTGGGCATTAGAATTCCTTGGAGATTAAAACACAAATTTCTGGATCCCACTTACAGAATGTCTGATTCAGTAGGTCTGGAATAAGGGGAGCAAACATTTCTAACAAGCTCCCAGATGTGGCTCCTGCCCACCTGTGAACTAACCGCAATTTGAAAGCCACGACGACTCGAACTCTTCCTGAATTATCTCCTCTTCTGTGTTCAAAACTTCTCTAGAAAGTTGTGAGTTCTGCTTATGTCGCATTAGGGAGAACATTCCCCCTTAGTGATTCAGACCTGAAATTGTTCTACAAAGCTATTATGATCTGAGAAGAAATTTTAGGCTGGTGAGAGGTGGCATACATAAGTTGGGGAATTGGGGATGCATACCTGAGACCCCTGCCCTCAACCCGATATCTATAATATTGTTTCATCTAGTATAGTAGTTTCATAGAATAATTTTTGTTCCTTATTAAATGAAGTGGTCACAATTAAAAACAGGGTGGGGGGGGAATATATTTTGAAGGGTCTATTAAATGGGCTTCTAAATGAAAGTAATAATAGAATAAAGGGAAAAATTCAGTTAAAAAACCACGGAATTCCTTGAGTCTCATGGAATACAAGGAGAATTTGGGATTGGAGAGAGAGAACAATGAGAGGATAATACATTATTTGTCTGGGTTTTTACTGAGGAAAAGTTTAGGAAGCTTCTCACTCCCAAATTGTTTTAGAAATTGATATTTTGGAATTTCTAAGTTGTAGAAAAGTAAAACTACAGAATATTCTATACCAAATCACTAGGAAAATATAAATAATTCACCTGTCACTGGCATATAAGATTGGAAAATTTTGAGGTGTACAATTATGGAATATTTCCCAGAATGTTCAGGCTTTTATATAAGACAGCTGGTGATTGTGCAGTGTGATAATCATTTCTATCAGGGCTCCAGAGGGGATACTAGGAACTACCATTTACCTAAATCTCTTTCCCATTTCACAGAGGTTGTTACAATTTACAATAAAGCACTGAAGCTTAGAAAATATAAGGATATATATATATATATATATTACATATTTTATTATCTATGTATTACATACACATACATGTATATCTTGTACAAAAGCTAACATGGCTTCTTTAAGAAAACTTGTTTGGAATAATATGAGAAAAATGAGAACCAGTAGTTTTATAGTCTATTTAGATTTTCAGATTTTTTTTAAATTTTGTGTTAAATAAATGCATTATGTTATCTAGTAATGGGAGGCATGGTTTTCAGTGGACTTGAATAGGAGTTATAGGATAATGATTAAAAAAATCCTTATCTTTGTAGTCTTCTTTTATAGATGTATAAATAATTTGGAGGCAGCAGTCCGTAGTCAAATCTCTAAGTCTATAAATGGTGTAGGCTTTTTACTGCAGTGAGATTCTGACCTAAAACAGGTAAACTACAGAAATCTCTTTTGACATGAGAGGGCATAAGAATGGTAAATGAGCCTCTATATAACAAAATCAGAAAGTTGCTTATGGAAAGATAATCCAAACTTTGCTCATGGAATGGCAGAGACACCAACAATCCAGATAAAGGACTAGGCAATCATTATAAATGTTTTTCGGAGAACATCGGTTCTCTGGGAATCTCAGGTGGAAGAATTCAAAAGTTAGTTATCCTTCAAAGAAAATCAAAGGATAAAACTTATCTGGGTATTGCACAAAGTCATAAACAAGGACACATTAGAAATGAAGCCCAACAATGACAATCTGAGAGCACGAAGGGGCTTGGCAAATGGTTTAATTAGATTACAACCTGAAGATAAAATCTTCCACCTGCAAAAATGAGATAATGGCATGAGATGGAACTCTTTGAAATGTGAAATAAGTAATATACAAGGTAGAGGTGGAGAAAAGAGTCATTTTAGACACTGGAGAAGTAAATTAATTATTATATCCTAAGAGTTAGAACAAGCTTCAAGAGAATGAAAACAAACTGAAAGTTTTTTAATACCATGGGTTGTGGTCACATAATGACTTTCCTTCTAAGGAAATATGGGGAAGGGTGGCTTTTTATTGGGAGTTCCTCGGTTTTTGGAATGAGGATAGCCATGGAGGGCACCCACAGTCTCCAGGGGCTTTTGTTACCAAATATGAGGTTGGATATGCCATGCTAATTATATTCTTACTGTTCTTAATGTTCTGTAAAAGTAGCTCTCTTCCTGATAAATTACAGAAAAGATTCCCCTTATATGAGCCTCGGTCCTCCACTCCTGTCCTTGGGGTATTTATGCCTGTCTCCTAGCTGATTTCTCTCCTATCTTACTGCTTGTCTTTCGTCTCTTGTCTCCCCATTGCACTTTATTTTCTATTCCACAGCAATATATTCTGGGCCTCTTTGATCACTTTCTCTCTCATTTATACTCTCCATAATTTCATCTCCAGTGTTCTAGTCTTACTGCATCTTCTCTTTCACTCATCTTTTTCTCAACCCTTTGTATTTGGAAAATCTTAAGGGAAGGAAAGTTGGTGGGTGAGGAATGGAAAGGCAGAGAAAAAAAGGCAGAAAAAAGGCAGAGAAAAAGAAGATTTAAGATGAGGAAGGAGCATTAAACTTATGCAATATCTATTGTTTCTGTAACTTTAGGACTATGAGGACACACAACACAATGGCATTCCTACTCCACACTGTTCCAAGTAACTAGCCAACTGTCTGGCCATCCTCCTTTGTATTAAGTGGGCTAGAAAGATGTTGAATCAAAGAACATTCATAGAGATCTGAAAAGTTTATTAAAATAACTCCTCCCTGTTCCAACTACCTGTCCCTATAAGACTAGATTTTCTGCTTATATCTGTACTATAGGCAACCAATTCTTCAATAAATGCAGTGAAATATCATGACACATTGAATGCAGAAACATGTGAGAATGCAGCTCTTTTTCTATTAAGGACATATGCAAAAATATAAAACAATGACACTTTCCTCATTTTTTGTTTTGAAAAATATAATTTTCATGAAAATATCTTATTTTTATTAAAATGTAATATAATTATGACTATTTAAAAATTTAAAAAATTTTAAGCTCTTACTTTTAATTTACAACAGAGTACATAACTGTAATCCCCAAAATAAAATGTTCTTGAAGTCCTTGATAATTTTGAACCTTGTATAATTTCTTCATAAATTATATTTTCTTATTTTTTTCATGCCATTCAATGGAAACAATAGTTAGTTTAGTATAGTTTAAGGTATTGAGCCATTTTTTTAAAAAAGATTTTTATTTATTTATTTGAGAGAGAGAGAGCATGAGAGGGGAGAAGGTCAGAGGGAGAAGCAGACTCCCTGTGGAGCTGGGAGCCCAATGCAGGACTTGATCCTGGGAGTCTGGGATCATGACCTGGTCCAAAGGCAGATGCTTAACCCACTGAGCCACCCAGGTGCCCTGTGAGCCATTTTCTTAAGTGAGCAATCCTTTCTATTTCTCAGAAGTGATTATCAGCCACTGAAAAAACTAATGTAGGGTTTTGAAATGGAGAGTTTGGAGAAGGTCAGCTTTTCTTTCCAAGAATTTTGTGTATTATATGGTGAAAAGATAAAAGCCCTCTTAGGGAAATCTGTCAAAATCCTGGATAAACGTCCTTAACATAAATGTTTGACTTCACAAGTAACTGAAGGATACCTCTAGTGTCTCCAAACATAGGAGAAATTGAAAACCAGTGTTATAATCAGGCACTAACAATTTGGCAGTCTTAGAGGTTTTGCTAGGCTGAGTAATCAAGAGGCTTGGCCTTTAAAGGCCACATGAAGCCCTGGGCACCTGTGAGTTGATAATTTGGAATGAAGATGACTCATACAACTAAGACCCTTGAAGGACATCATCCACAATGAAAGTGTGAACTTCATTAAAATCTCTCCACTTGAAAACGGATATGACAAAGGAACTTTGTATCATCCTTGGCTCTAGGTAGGGAAAAAACACCTCCCTTAAAACATTGTATTCATAGGTCTGCCTTAGGAAGGTTAGGGGTTTAAATTAACACAGTTTTCATGGTCTGGAAAATTAATATAAACTGTGTTTCTCAAAGTGGTAATGTTTAAGCCTGGCAGATGCAAACCCAAGACTTTCTTATAAAGACAAAACATGTCATCATCCTTCTAGGATCCTAATAGATAAAGTCAGTTGAACATGATTTCTGCTTTCAAAATTATAAAACACATGAGGAAAACACCCACAATGAACCAAAGTCAGCAAAAAAAAAATTTTTTTTAAAAAGGGCAGACACATATATTCCTAAAATATTTAGATGAAAGACTGATAGATGTAAGTCAGATAATGTTTAAAATTGTGGAAGAGATAAAATAAGAAATTAAACACATGGGAAACAAACATTATCCAAAAAGACCAGGAATTTTGCAATAATAAACAAGTACAAATGTGAGGAATAAAAACTGTAATGGCTGTTAAAAAAAAAAAAAACTTACAGGAGAATATTCGGTTATAAAGCAGATTGAAAAGAAAAGAATGAAGCAAAATATATATTTGGAGAAATTAGTAAGAATGCAACACATGAAGAAAAAGAAATAGGAAATGGGAAAGAGAAAAAAGTAACATGAAACATAAAATGGAAGAACCAACATAAATCTAACAAAACATTGCAAAGGAAGAGAAAAAAACAATGGGGAAAGATATTATTCACAGAAAGATAAGTCAAGAAAACAGGAGGCACAAATAAAAACTATGATACATTAAAAAGAGACAGAACTATACATATACAAGACTTAATAATATATATTTTATGCCAATATATTGCAAATTTATAAAAAGTGGGCAAATTGCTAGGAAAAAGAAAGCATCTTACCAGAATTGTTTCAAGAAAACATAGGATTATAAGAGAATGAGCATAGAGCAATGAAAGTAATTAAAAGAGGAGTTAAACATTTTCAAATAAAATGTAATTTTACAGCGGTGTTCTTTGCATAATTACATAAGAGCTAATCTTTATCCTATATACTATGTTCCATATGATAAAAATAAAGGATACACTATACGTTATCTGACTGGAATTTAAATAAAAACTTTTTTAAAAAGGAAAAATAAAAAAATAAAAGGAAAATAAATTCCCAATTATTTTATGAGACTATGATAATCTTGATGTCAAAATTAGAAAAAAGATAATAAAAAATAAAATTATAACTTAGTGTTTCTATAACATAAATATAAAAATACTTTAAAAAATTAGTCAGTTGAATCCAGAAAATATATATTACTATACCTTCTCACATACATGTATTTAAATATATGACAAATTTAGATTTATCCCTGGAATACAATGTTGTTTTAATAGTAGATAATTCATATAAGCTATCCATTTAATAACTGAATTATTATAGTAATAATTTCAAGAAGAAAAATAACAAATATCACAATTATATAAAGATCAAATAATAAAATTCAATATTCCATATATGATAATAAATAAATTATTAGCAAACTAGGAATAAAAGGAGATTTCGGTAATTTAATAAACAGTATCAAATTTTGCAGCTTACATAATATTGATTGGTGAAAACTTAGAATTTTGTTTTCAGTCAGGAACATGACAAGGACATCTGCCTTCAGTGACCATTTTTACATTATCAGAGATTCTAGCCAATATAATATAAAAATAAAAATAAAAATAAGGCATACAATTTAAAAAGGAGAAGCTACAATTATTTTCCTTCTCAGACATTATGCATTATACATTTTAAATATGAAAATATATTTTAAAAAAGTATTTAGATAACAAGAGTATTTATCAAAGAAGCAAAGCTGTTTGATATAAGATTAAGATAAAACTTTAATTACAACTTCCTAATCATGATATACTTGCTTTTATTGGATTAGCCCTTCTGATTATAACAAATATAAATACCAGAAATTTAAGAAAAACAACGACAACTCATTTTTGAAGAGAGATGAGAAACAGAGACATTTGGAGCAATCTTAAATTTTGAAAGAAAGGAACTGCCCAGGGCCAAATTAGCTTTCTGTGGCTTTTTACTAAAGAGAACTCCCTGATGCTCTCTGCAGCATCTAGAACTAAATCAGAAAGCTGATTGTTAGGGTTAAACCACCACTCTTTCTAGCTTTGTACAACTTTGGTGAAAGTAGAACTTCCCTAGCCCTACCCAACTCTTAGCAAAGCCTTGCCCAGGTGTGAGCAGATGATTCTCAGGCCAGGTCCCACTTAAAGCCAGATTTCAGGTATTGGCAGAAAAAGTGCCCATACATATTTTCTTTTTGAAATTACTTTTAGCGTGGGTTCATTCATGTTCTTTGCTATCAAGTATTATATTTTATGAATATATCAAATTTTGCTCATTTTGTTTAGTGGACATTTGGATTGGTTCCATTGGCTAATAAAATTAAGGCAGGCAAGAATGTTTTTGAAGAGGGCTTTTAATGTGTTCTATTGAGTGTGGATTTAGATGTGAAATTGCTGGTTTTCAGGAATATGTATCTTCAAATTGAGTAGGCTATGCTAAATAGTTTTCCAAAGTCCTTATACCAATCCTTTTTCAACCATATATGATGGATCTACATGTCTCCTTTACAAGGCTTTATGATACTTTATAATGCTGGTGAGTGTAGAGAAATCACACAATTCCAATTTTCCTGCTAATTAATGTGGAGAAGAGCCTTCTCATATGTACATTGGTCACTTGGTCATTCTAAGTTTTTAAAGTGTCAGTTAATATCTCTCCCCCATTTTTCTATTGCTTTGTCTGTATTTGTCTTACTAGTCATTTTACATAGTAATAGTCCTATTATAGCAAATATCTTCTCCCACCTTTGTGTTACTCTCTTAATGGCATATATTGAACATTTTAATATAGTGATACTTATTCATATTTTTTGTGTCCTGTTTAAAAATGTTCCTCTACATTCAAAGTCCTCAAGAGATTTTCCCCTTCAAGAATGACTTGGCTATTTTTGGCCCTTGGCATCTGTGCGCAGATTTAAACTCACCTTGTTAAATTACATTTCAAAATATCTCCTGAGGAGTGCCTGGGTGGCTCAGTTGGTTACGTGTCCAACTCTTCATTTCATCTCAGGTCATGATCTCAGGGTCCTGACATGGAGCCCTACCATGGGCTCCATGCTGGGCTTGAAGTCTACCTAAGATTCTCTCTCCTTCTCCATCTGCCCCTCCCCCAACTCATGCGTGCACATGCACACATGTGCCCTCTCTCTTGCTCAAAAAAACAACAAAAAATATATCTTCTGATATTTTTATTGGATGGTTTTAAGAATTTTTTTTCCTTTTGATTTTAAGGACATTTACTATGATGACCCTTCATGTGATATTCTTTATATTTATCCTATGTTGTGTCTGTTGTACTTCTTAAATATGTGGCTATAGATTTTTTCATCAATTTTTTCAATTTTTTAATCCAGTACCTCTTCAAATAAGGATTCTTTCCCAATTTTCTCTTATTTCCTTCTGGAATATCAATTGCATGTATAAATTTTCACTATGTCTCCATGTGTCTCTTAATATGCTTTTCCATAATTTTTTCTTGGTGCTTCAGTTCACTAGGCCTCCTCTTCTGTGTTAACCAGCTTTAAATTTATCTACTAAGTTCTAAATTAAGTATTAAATTTTTTAGTTATAAAATTTCCTTTAGATATCTTTTAATGGATTTTAACTTTCTGATAAAATTCTCCTCTTTCGTTTCATTTTTCTAAAATATCTTAATCACAGTCATTTTAAAGCCCCTGTCTGAAAATTCCAATATATGTATTTCCTGTGTGTTTATTTCTACTTTTTTATCTGTTGGTTTCTGCTCATTTGAATGTATTTCTCAGTATATGTTTTATTTTTGTACAGTATTTGTGTTGAATTAACATACAGTAATTTTATTGAATGCAGGATACTTTATATGAACATTTCTAGAAATAATTTAAACAGCAGAATGATGCTATCTTTCTCTATAGAGAATTTATTTTTGCTTCTATCATTTAAAGAATGTGGGGCAGATTACCTTTATACGGTCTGGATTTAAATTGATTTGATTTGGGCTTCAGTTTGTAAATTCTGTTCTATTATTGGTTGTCAATCACTCATAAAATGTACCTCTTCAGTCATCCAATTAGAAACCAAAGTTTCTACCAGACCTCCTTGCCTTGGAGAACTTGATACTCTAATTTCTTTTTCTCCCTCCGCCCCCCCTAGCTCTGTTGAGACTGCCTAAAGCTTTGCTTAGTTCTTACCCTCTTGGTTTCTTTCCACCTGGCGTACCCTTCAGTCTACTTTTATTACACTCATCCTCTTGGAATCTGGAGAGGTACTTAAGATTTGACAAATGCTTTGAGGCAAAAATTATGCCAGTGTTGGTTTCATTTCAGTCCCTGCCTTCTCTCTCCGATCTCAGCCTTAGTTAGGTTTTCATGAATTTATAAGCTCTTCAAAGCTTCCAACTTTACTGTGTTTTTGTTTTGTATGAGAATCTTATTATAATAATAAGAAGTTACACAATTAGGCAAAACTGGGAAATGAAGATTCCAAAGACAGAAATTAGAGAACTAGAGACAAATTACTAACTAGCTCTCCTGAAGTCAGGGGCAGTCTCCTAAGTCCTATGACTTAGCATGAAAACACAAAGGAGTGTTGGTGGAGAGGCATGTTGAAGGCTGTGGCTTCTGAGTCTCCTGGGGAGCTTGGGAACATGACTGGCCAGGGCTGGCTATATGAAAAGGAGCTAAATATAGTGGGGAAAAGAAAGGGCAAAGTGGAAACCGTGAACATCTCTACATCTATTTCTCAACATATGTGATCATGACACTTTCAAAGCAAAATGGGAGCTGCTTCCAAATCTCACACAAATTTCTCTTTGGCCAACTCTACCTGGAACTATAAAAGGAAAGGATTCTGGGAAACAGGTCTATTTAGTCAAGCTGACACAGTATAAAACTACCAGAGTTATGACAAACAATTTACCCACAAGGAAACAGATCACCAGTAAACATACTAAAATATGCTGAACTTCACATTTACTGAGAAAAACGCAAATTGAAAACACAGTAAGGTACTCTTTCCCATGCATCTGACTCGATAAAATTAAAAGTGTTAGTGAAGATCATGTATTCCTGGAAGAATATAAATTGGTTTAGCCACATTAACAAACGATTTGGAATATCAAATAAAATTAAAGATGTGCACACCTTCTAACCCAGTAATTCTACTACTAGGTGTATACTATTCACATGTGCACACAAATAAAGGAAGCTAACCAAATGCTCATAGCAGCATTGGTTTAATAGCAAAAAAAAATAATAATAATAAATAAATAAAAAAAATAAAAAATCATCATCATCCATAAAAAATTTAAAATAAGAAAAAAAGGAAGGAAGGAAGGAAAAGAAAGAGAAGAAGAAGAGAGAAAATTAAATGTCTTCTGGTGGAACTCTGCATAAACTTCTATTTATTCATACAACAACAACAAACCAGGGGCGCCTGGCTGGCTCAGTGGGTTAAGCCGCTGCCTTCAGGGTCCTGGGATCGAGTCCCTCATCAGGCTCTCTGCTCAGCGGGGAGCCTGCTTCCCGCACCCCCCCAACCTCTGCCTGCCTCTCTACTTGTGATCTCTCTCTCTGTCAAATAAATAAATAAATCTTTAAAACAACAACAACAAACCATACAGCAGTTAAAATTAAAGAACTCAAACTAAATATATGGGCATGAATAGAACTTAAAAACAAATTGAGAAAGCAAACTGCTAAAGAACATATAGAGTATAATAGCACTTCTAAAATTTTTAAAATATGCAAAATAACATATCTATTTATGGAATTCATACATATGTAGTAGAAATATAAAACATTCAGCAGTGTGATACAAAATTCAGGGGAATGCAGTAAGAGACAGTTCACAGGAGGCTTCAATTGTACATGTAATGATTTATTTCTTATGCTTAGTGTTGGCTGCATGAGTGCTGATTTTATTCTCCCTAAGCTTTTCTGTCTCTCTAAATTTATTTTTTAATTGCTGTAAAGAGAAACTTTTTCTTGCCAAGTATATTCCATCCCACCTGCTCATAAAAGTAGTCAATAATTCTCATGTACTCCACTGGCCAGCATCTTCCATGCCTCAATTCTTTTCCCTCTGTATTCAAATATTTGTCTTTCTTTTATGTAAAATTAATCGTAGTTGTTAGATATTTTTAAGAGATGGTTAAGGCGTTAAGGCTCAGGTCTAAATTTTTTAAGTTAGATAATACCATCTCTCTTTGTGACTTTTACATTGTTAAATAAATTTGGCTCCATTTGATATATTTTTCTTTACACAAGTAAAGAAGGTTATTTTGGAATTGATTTAAATAAAAAGAAAGGGGAATTTACTCAAAAAGATTTAGAGGATTTGTACTTCATATTAAAAATTTGAGAATAGGGGCACCTGGCTGGCTCAGTGGGTTAAGCCTCTGCCTTCAGCTCAGGTCATGACCTCAGGGTCATGGGATCCAGCCCTACATTGGGCTCTCTGCTCAGCAGGGGGGGGGGGGCTGCTTCCCCCCCTCACCCTCTGCCTGCCTCTCTGACTACTTGTGATATCTCTCTCTCTGTCAAATAAATAAATAAAATCTTTAAAAAAAATTTGAGAATATTTGTTCATCGGAATTTTAGGTGGTGACTGAGAGAGCAGAGTGACCTGGCAGGGCTTCTCCACTTGATAGAATCCATTGGACAAGGGGGCTGTGATATAAAAGGAGGACCAAATGGGGGTTTCCAGACTTTGGAAGCTAATAGAATGGAAAGGAAGAAACAAAGGAGTAAGCAAGTGGTAGAATGTTGTAGATTGTGTGAAACGGCCCTTCCTCAGAACGCCTCAAATATTCAGTTAGAGCACTAAATCACAAAATGCTGACTGAGATTGAAATTCTGAGCAAGTAGTTAAGGAGAGGATATTCACATCAGGGTTTGACATGGCAGAAAACTAGAATAGCACACATGAACAAGTGTACAGAGGCATAGAGAAATGAAAAATACAGCAAGGCAGCACACAAATTTTAAAGGGAGCTTGGAGCTGATATGAGACCTCCAGCTCGAAACCAGGCCGTGTTTACTCAGATATCCAATGGCAAGTGGTCATCACTGTTGATATGTCCATTACAGCAACAAATATTTAAAACAGGACTTGTTTTCATCCCCTTCAGTGAAGTTTGTAAATATAATTGAAATACAGTGCTTATTTTCAGAGCAACCAAATTCAAATTCAAAGTTGAATGAACAAAGACAACCTTGACTAAAGGGAAAGATACCCAAATGTGGTACATGCATGTAATATGATGCTCTCATGTAATAAAATTGAAAGAGCTATCAAACTATGCAAAGCCATGAATGAATCAAATGATACATTTAATTGCATATATTCTGTTTATGCCTTAATTAAAGAAAAATGGTGATGTCTTCTTAGAGAAAAATGTGAATTAAAGATAAATTCACATGTCAATTTCATTTATACATCTAGATGTGTACTGAGACTGCCTCAATGCTTTTTGGCAAATAGACATATGTTTTTGCCTCTCTCCTTAAAAATATGTAAACAATAATGCTTGCATGATTACTAATCAAGGTAACAATCTGTAAATAAAGCATGTAATACTTGAGAAGATTTGTTTACTAAACATTTTTTTTACTTTTCACACTTACAATATCTCAACATTAAGCATGTGCATTGATGATCACTTTTATGAAAACAATTTCTTTGCCTTCATTTATTCTATCTCTTGTGAGCTGTTTAATCAATAAAAATAATTCTACTTTGTTTTAAACCTAAAAAGTACCTGTACTAGAAAAAGAACTATGAAAGTTATAGAATAAATAAAATTTCTTTAATTCCAAGTAGTAAGAACTGTACTACACTAAAAATATGATTTTCTTATTATTAAGCACCATAATTTAGTGATTTTTGTTTTTATACAAAATATGTGTTCCTTTAATGAAAAATATCTTGAACTCTATTATGCCAGTGGTAGTTTTCAGTGAGAGGATGAGAAAATTGAAGCTGAAAATTCTTGGTTTTAATGACTTTTTTACCCAAACAGTAAAAACATATATCTTCTATCAGGAATTTCATGGAAGGTAAAAGCCAGAACAAACCTCCTTAGTATTAGTGGTTAGTGGACGTCTCTGGGCTCAATACTTTGATTTAAAACCACCACTTTGGTAAGCTGCTTACATTCTTTGTACCTCAAATTACTTATCTCTAACAGGAGAATGTAACCATACTTATTTCATTGGAGTGTTTGGAGATCTGAAAGAGATGAAGTATGTAGTGCTCCCAACATAATGCTGCACATATTTTAAAATTGAATAATTGCTAGCTCTTCTTATTCTTAAATGACATAGGCCATCATAGATGATGAAGGTTTAAATATAAATATATATGCCTATATACATCTTACTGTTTGGGTTAAGGAGGCAACCCAGACCAACAGAAATTGCACTGAACAAGGTCCAGGCTGGCTTGCTGACCAGATGTTTTGTGACTTGGTGAATTCGGCTTCTCCACATCTTCTCACTTTCCCCATTTATAAAATGAGAGTTCACCTAAGAGAGGATTTTTATGATTCTAATCCAGTCCTGATAGTTGATGATTCTTTTTTCAGAGTATACTTACAGTAACAAGTAGTAATACGTGGACTCACAGATTAAAGTTATTCTCAAGAGAGAAAAACAGGGGCGCCTGGGTGGCTCAGTGGGTGAAGCCTCTGCCTTATGCTCAGGTCATGATCCCCCGGTGCTGGAATAAAGCCCCACATCCGGCTCTCTGCTCAGCAGGGAACCTGCTTCCTACTCTCTCTGCCTGCCTCTCTGCCTCCTTGTGATCTCTCTCTCTGTCCAATAAATAAATAAAATCTTTGAAAAAAAAAAAAGAGAGAAAAACAAAAAGCTGAAGAGACTTTCTCTTGCCAAATTCAATGAGTGATAAGGACTCAGCAATAGATTTTAATATAATTGAAAAAGAGTTGTTATGGACTGAATGTTTGTTTTCTCCAAAATCCGGTTTTTGGAATCCTGACCACCAACATAATGATATTAGGAGGTGGGGGGAGGGGGTCTTTGGAAGATGACTAGGCCAGGAGGGTAGAGCCATCATGAATAGAATTAGTCCTTCTATAAGAAGACACACTAGGGCTTGCTCCCTCTCTCTGCCCTTTATCATAGGAGGATACAAAGAGAAGGCCGCCATTTGCAAACCAGAAAGCAAGTCCTAACCAGACACTCAGTCTGCTGGCACCTTGAACTGGGACTACCTAGCCTCAGGACAGTGAGAAATAAATATTTGTTGCTTAAGCTACCCAGTCCATGGTATTCTGTCATAGCCCAAACTAGGGCAAAAGTGAATTTTCCCAATCTATTGACTCTTCAGCCATTCATTTATGTAAGATTAATGAATACCTACTGTGTGTTTAGTATATTTCTAGGAGGTGCTAGAAATATGGAAATAATTATTAGCCCTCTGCATATTCAGTGGGACTAGTCATTGTGGAGGAAAAAAAAAGACCATATTGATGTGATATGGTAATGTAGACCACCTACCTACCTCTAGAGGAGGTGCTGAGGAAGGAGGCCTTCATCTGGAGATAGAGAATTTTATTTCTAGATTTATATATCTTTTATATATTGTCTTTCTCAATTTTTCTGTTTTGTAAAATAAGGATAATTTTAGCAGCCACTTTATAGAACATTATGAGAATTTAATAATATAATGTGGGTAAAATGATTAATAAGTTCTCAATAAATATTATATGTTTTAATTTTAAAAAGTTGATAATATATTTTAGTGGTTAATAGTTTTGTTTTTGGAGTTCAAGAGGTCCTTTTTGAATATCAGCTTTGCTGTTTCTTATTTCTGTGTCCTCAGGATATTCCTTAACCTTTAAATATATCCTCATTTATATGGTGAGAATTATTAGTGTTCTTTGTTTTGTTGAGATGATAAAACTGTAATATATTATAAAATACTTATTAAAATCCAAGTCTATTTTTAGTGCTTAATAAATGCCAGCTATTTTAAAATAAACAATTGAAGATACAAAAATATGCTGTCATTAACAACATGTACACATATGTATCATATTACAGAACATCTTAGATCAGGTATCTTAAAGGTAGAGCCCAAGACAGGACTTCTTGTTCCAGTGGTTTATTGGGGAAGTGCTCTCAGTGGAACAAAGGGAGCGAATCTACATAGGGTAGTGTGTAAAAAACTAATCAAGAATGTAGTCCTAGTTAGACACTAGCTTCAGTCTAATTCCTTGGGAAAATCTGAAAACACAAGTTGCACAAGAGTTAATCCTTCATCATGGCAAGTGAGCCAACCATTGTCAGCCTGACATTGGTTGACTTCTTGAGGGCAGAGAGAGAAAGCAGCCCCCTAAGAAAGAAGCTCTTTATCAGCCAAGAGTGATTCTCTAGAGAAGGGCCAATGGTGAATAATAAGAATAGTTATTATTATTACTACTATTGCTAGTCAAATCCAGTAACAGGGTGATGGGTACAGATGGGTAAAGACAACCTCAGTAGGATGCCAACAGCATGCACTATACAGCAGAAAGTGAAGCTATATTTAAAATGTCTAGAGGTACTATTTTTAATGAAATTGATGGTTTAATAGTTTAACTTTCTGGAAGTTGAGAAGAATAGAATTTTAAAGGTTTTCTTGATTTATAAAAGTAATATGTTGGATGTCTTCTGTTTGGTCCTCTGGAGCCATTCTGTATTGTTCTCTGCTTTGAGCTGTTATATCCTGGAAGCTGAAATACATGAACTGTGTCAAATATTCTCTTATCTTTGGTTTTTGATTGGGTCAGGCTAGTAGGATCACTGGAAGACGAATTATGAGCCAGAAGGATTCCTTCATTTGGGGTTTATGTGTGCCTGCTCTGAAGGTCCCAGGGCCTTCAATGATCCCATGTCTCAGGTTTTGGTAATTTTTTCTCTTCTTGTCAGTGTAGGTGAAAGAGTAGCAAAGAACGCTTTGCTGTTACCAGATTCATGATACAGCATATATACTGCTTATTCTATTGTAAAACATTTCCTTATTAAACTTTCTTCAAAGTACTCAAATTAAATTTACTATCTGTTTCCTAAAGTGACCCTGAATTCCATAAGTGGTATATCATGTCATAACCAAAATGAGTATTTTCCTTAAACTACATTCTAGACACAACTTACTACATGTATAAATTCTCACTTAAAATACATAGAGTATGATAGACTGACTATGTGAACTATTTTTTTAATATGGCCATTTCTCTGGAAACCTTTCATAATACTGAACACTGAATTAAAATTCATCAAAGTTATTAGTATAGAAAATTAAGATAATATATCTGAGGGAGGATCCTTCACAGCCTCCTTATTACCTGATACTTGTGTGCAAATGAGCATCAGCCTGAAGCACTGGCATTCTCAGAAAAACAGAGTCAAATTCTGAGTCAATTAATTTTTCTTCAAAAGGACACAGGTTTACCAAAAACTTTCAACGACCCAGTTTTTAAAAATCAAAAGAAATCCATACAATACCTCTTCTCCCAAAATATTAATAATATTGAAAAAAATTAAAGACCTAAATATGTGGGAAAATATACCATGTTCATAGATTGGAAGGCTCAGTATTGTAAAGATTTTGCCAAAATAAATCTAAAAATAGAATGCAATCCTAATTAAAATCCCAGTAAATTTTTTTTGTAGAAATGTATGTTAAAATACAACTATCCAAGACAACCTTGAAGGATAAATTGGAGAAACCTGTTCTACTTAATATAAAAGTAATTACAGAGCTACAATAATAAGGAAAGTACAGTTTGGATGTAAGGACAGATAAACTAAAGGACCAGAATAGAGTTCAGGAACAGACCCAAATATCTGGACACTTGATTTATGTCTAATGAGACACTGTAGAACAATGGCAAAACACAATCTTTTCAATAAATGATGTTACATTAATTAGATATCTATTTGAAAAAAAAATAAAGCTTAACTACTACATCATACAATAAATAAATAAAAATCAATTCCAGATGGCTAGTAAAACAAAATATGAAATATAAAAGAAAGAAGTATCTAGAGGATAGTATCTAAAAGATAACATGGATAAAAGATAACATTTTATTTATTTATTTTTAAAGACTTTATTTATTTATTTGACAGACAAAGATCCCAAGTAGACAGAGGCAGGCAGAGAGAGAGAGGAGGAAGCAGGCTCCCTGCTGAGCAGACAGCCCGATGCAGGGCTCAATCCCAGGACCCTGGGATCATGACCTGAGCCGAAGGCACAGGATTTAACCCACTGAGCAACCCAGGCATCCCGAGATTACATTTTAAATATGAGGCTAGTAAAGATTTCTGAAAACATAAAATGTGCTGATCATAAGAGAAAGGACTGACAAATTGGAGTACATTATAATAAGAATATCAAAAAACACCATTAATAGAGAAAAATGGAGGGGCACCTTGGTGGCTCAGTTGGTTGAGTATCTTACTCTTGATTTCAGCTCAGGTCATGATCTCAGGGTCATGAAACCGAGCCATGTTTGGGCTCCGTGTGGAGTTCAGAGTCTGCTTGGGATTCTCTCTTCCTCCCCCCACCCCTGGCACTCACTCTCTCTCTTGTGTAAATATATACATAAATAATCTTTTAAAAATTAAAAAAAAATTAAGCAAAAAAGTAAACTACAGAGGGAGGGAAGATACAACCAACAAAGCTCTGGTATCCAAAATACAGAGAGAAGTTCTAAAAATCAGTAAGAAAAAGATAAAATCCACCATCCCTTTAAGGAGGGTAATTGTTATGATAAGCACTGGCTATCCTATGTAAGTGATGAATCACTAAATTAAAAAAAAAAAAAGAAACAGACTCTTAAGTGTAGAGAACAAGAGGAACCTTGGGTAGGGGTACATATGGGTTACATAGGTAATGGAGATTAAGGAGTGCACTTGTGATAAGCACTGGGTGATGTCTGGAAGTGCTGAATTACAATATTGTATACCCAGAATTAATATTACACTGTATGTTAAATATTTGTAATTTTTAAAAAATATTTTATTTATTTATTTGACAGAGAGAGATTACAAGTAAGCAGAGAGGCAGGCAGAGAGAGAGAGAGAAGAGGAAGCAGGCTCCCCACTGAGCAGAGAACCCGATGTGGGGCTTGATCCTAGGACCCTGAGAACATGACCTAAGCCAAAGGCAGAGGCTTTAACCCACTGAGCCACCCAGGCACCCCAAATATTTGTAATTTAAGTAAACACTTAAAAATAAAAAAATTAAACCCAATAGAAATATGGCAATGAGGGGGCCTGAGTGGCTCAGTCAGTTAAGTGTCTGCCTTCGGCTCAGGTCATGATCCTGTTGTCCTGGGATTGAGCCCACATCAGGCTCCCTGTTCAGTGGGGAGTCTGTTTCTCCATCTCCCACTGCCCCTCCCCCTGCTCATGCTCTCTCTCTCTCTCCATCAAATAAAATAATAAAATCTTTAAAAGAAAACAAAGAAACATGGCAATAGACTTGAAAAGTGACTCACAAAAAAGAATACCAAAATAGCTAAAAACATATGCAAGGTACTCAGTATCATAAGGCATCGGGGAAATGGAAAGTAAAATGTTATTTTGATAAGTATGTAGCAGCATGCCATTGGAATGGTAAAAAGAGAAACCAAACAGAGAAAACCAAGTGTTGGTGAAAATATGGAGCAACAGGAAGTACTATAAATTGTGGGAGAATGGAGTATAATTCGTTACAGCCACTTTGGAAAGCTATTTGTTAGTATTTACTCAAGCTGATCATAAACATATTCCATAATCCTTTTGGACCTGAAAGAACTCTTACCTTTTGGACCCGAAAGAAATGCACACATGTGCACCACATGAGAAGTTCAGTAATATTCACCAAGCATTATTAATCATAGTCCAAAACTGGAAACAACTAAATGTTCATCAGCAATGAAATACTTAAAGAAGTGTGTGTATATAAATATATAGGTATGTGTATGTGTGTATGTACACACACACATACACATCATAATACTATTCATGAGTGAAAATTTTAAAAAGACAGTAACAATTAAGTAAAAGAAATCATGTTAACATTGACTCCGTTTGCATCAACCTCAAACTGGCAAATGACTTTTTCATTTTTTATATGTATGTTATGATTTGAAGGCTTTTTAAAAAATCATACAGATTCAAACGGGGATAAAGTTGTCATTAAATTGTAATAGTCAATTTTAAAGCTTTTGTGGTAGCAACTTAGATAGGACTTTCTAGAAAATCTAGTCTCTTTTGACAGTGTTCCCTCTTAGCAACATAGGTATGTATTTATGTGCTGACCAATATATTATTTATGTGTTACCCAATATATTCTCTACACTACTTTAATGGGTCTACCTATAGGTAAAAGAAAAGGAAAGGAAATGGATACATACATACACATGTATGACATAAGGAAGAGCACTAAGTGTTTTACATGTTTGTTTTCTTTCATCATCAGAATACTTATGCTGCTAGTTATTATTGTTCACACTTTTCAGATTAAGAAGTTGAGACTCAGAAATGTTAAGTAAAAATGTTAAGTAACCTCGCTAGGTCATGGCTCCAAAGGATATATTTCCAAGAACATAGCTAGTACAACAGCATAGCTAGTCTGATTTCATATCAAATTGTTTAGCTCCATAGACTATATATGCTATAGGACATGAAACAGTTTGACACAGAAAAGATCTGAACTTCACCGGGGCTTCAAGGTCAAATGACCAAACTTGGGCCATAACTCCATCATTCACTACCTGTGGAACAGTGGCTCATGATCCTTAAATGTTCTGAGCCTTGGTTTCCTTATTCCTAAATAGAAAACTTCAGAGGTTGTTGTTGTCCCCTCCAAATCCCTTTTACCATCCAGAGCACCCATTCTCCATCAGCTGTGAGTTTTGACTGACAGTGGCCCTCTTCTCCAGAGAATTGCCCCCAAAGTGTCAGTCACACAGGAACTGCCACTTGCCCAGAGATCTTGGCTAATGTGGCCAAAAGGCCATCTCCCTGCAACATGGGTGTCTCATTCTGTGGTGTGGTTCAGGCTCAGAGCTTTTCAGTGGGATTAGCCTGAAGCTAATGACCAGTTAGGACCTCTCTCTTGCTTAGTTTTTATTTCCTGTCCTTCCTGCTTTCCTTAATCTTTCTCTTGAGGGCTCTTTTTCACTAAATCATTTGAAAAGGATCTCTATCTCGGGCTTTGCTCTTAGATAAACTTAGATAGACAAAAATACCCACTTAAACAGTATGAAAAAATAAATATATAGGATATATTCTGTTAACTATACTATTAAAGTTTGATGTTAATAACATGTAGAATTATAAAACAACTAAAAAGTTTATTTTTATTCCTTTTCCCTCGAATATCAAAAACTACAACCTTTCAGGTAGCTAGTATACTTGGTTTACTTTCACATGTTCAAATAAGAAATGAGCGAATGCTTTTATACCTTGGTGATTCAGCTAATCCAAGTGTTGTAGTCTTAGGATCACAAGGTTTTCAAGAGTATAAAAAGGAAAAAAAATGTGTTTGGTCAGTTTGACTTGATCACAGTGACTTAATCTGGATGGATACATTTTGGTAATCTAGACGTATCATATAGTTTTTGCTTGGGTATCTCCTAAAATGATTTTTAAACATTATATTTTCAGTTGTAAGGTAAAATTTTATATTGAAGCTTTAATAGCTGCACATAATTGTATGTTCTAGCAAATTATGTATTGTATTTGTGTGTTAAATATTTTCTATTAAACCATTAGAGTGACAAATTTAACTTATTTAGAGGAAAAATATCTGCCAAGGAATTTAGTTGGCAAACTCAGTTCTTAATTGTGAAACCAATAATCTAAACTAGGCTTTCTGTGAGGAAGAAAAAAATCCAAAACCTGATTTTGTTTTTCAATCACAATAAACATGTAAATATGCATCCCCACTATCATCTAACTTCTGAATGTGAAGACATAACTAATGTGTGGTTTTGGGGAGATAGATAAAGTGACAGGAACATAGCCATGAGTCTCTCACTTGGATAAGACAGAATACTTTCCTCCGATATTTTCGTTCATGCCTTTCTAGCTTTACCATGTGATGCTCTCTCAGCCTCACTTCTCAAATTGTTCCTTTGTTTGGCACCCAAGAGGTTTCACAGCTTGGGATAACTACCATACCAATTTCAGATGAAGGGGCAGGGCATGAGAGTCTGTGAAGAGAGGTGTGGCAAAGGAGAATGGTCAGGTCAGATCTCAGGTTAGGAGATCGCCTAACAGATCAACTTTAAAAAAAAGTAAGCATGAACTTTGAGGATCTGGAAAATGATCCTCTAAAAAGTGTTCCCATCTGGTAACTTCTGGAAAGACTTTTTAAACCCCTGGATTATGCATTTTGCCACCCTAGCCTCTGGACCACGCCACGCTCATCCAGATGCCAGGAGAAAAGGGACGCCCTCTCCTCTCTACTCAGAATTTCTCCCAGGCAGAGTCCATAGCTCAGAAAAGTTGTTACTGTCTTCCCCTTCTTATTTATTACTCTTTGGTTGCAACCCTTGAGGGCTACTACATGTTCATCGAGACATCAAGGCCCCGGGAGCTGGGGGACCAAGCCCGTTTGGTGAGTCCCTTGTACAATGCCAGTGCTAAGTTCTACTGCGTCTCCTTTTTCTACCACATGTACGGGAAGCACATCGGCTCCCTCAACCTCTTGGTGCGGTCCCCGAACAAAGGGGCCCTGGACACACACGCCTGGTCTCTCAGTGGCAATAAGGGCAACGTATGGCAGCAGGCGCACGTGCCCATCAACCCAGCGGGCCCTTCCAGATTATTTTTGAGGGGGTGCGAGGCTCTGGCTACCTGGGGGCTATCGCCGTAGATGACGTCACACCGAAGAAGGGAGAGTGTCCCCGGAAGCAGATGGATCTCAACAAAGTGGTGGTGATGCCGGGCAGTGGAGCCCCCCGCCAGCCCCACCCACAGCTCTGGGGGCCCATGGTCATCTTCCTCTTGGCATCACAGAGATGATGAGAGCTGCGTGGCTCCCCCACCCCGCCCCCGGCACACCAAAGTGTCCGCATCGTACCAAAGACTGACCCCCGCCAGCCGGGGTACCCAGGGGCAGGGCCGGCCTGCCAGGGAGGGGGCCTGCACTGGCTTCGAGGATGAGCAGAAAACAAGGACAGAGGCCCAGCGCTGAGGCCCTGGAGACAGTCGTTCGACACACGCATACACTCACTCACACACACACACAGATATATTAAAGCACAAGTTTCTATCTGAAAAAACAAAACAAAACAAAACAAACAAAAAAAAAACCCAACTTTTTTCCAACCCAACTAAATTTCAACCCAACTTCAACACAAAATGGGAATGAATGCTAAGAATATACTGGGGTCTCTGGGGCTCCAAGAACCATCATGCATCTGGGCCTCAGGAACATGGTGGAGTCAGAGAAGGGAATACTAGCAGTCTTTCTGCTGCCTTTCAGCCATGCTCTTCTCTGTATGCCTAATATGTATTTCTTTCCCTCTTTCTGTAGAAACCCTTTTTCTGCTTTCCTGATCTTATAGGACAGAATGATATAGCTACTGAAATTGCCTTTGTATAAATACCACCTGTGTTATAGAGAAAGATTGAATCCAAAATTCTGCAAATAAAGGAATCTGATGGGGGAAGACGGCATCATGGACCCAATCTTAATCCATAGAACTATGGCCCCGTAATTCATGTAGGAGATGGCGATGAGTCAGGTTTGAGATGTGGCTTCTAAACAGATAAAACAGACAGCATACACCAAATGCTTACCAAGGCTGGGCAGAGGACCTAGCCACAAATACCCTGGACAAGTCTCAGTTCTGAGTTGAGTCAATGTGTTTCCAGTCTTGGGGATATTTTCACATTAATCCGTCCATAAAGGGACTACATTCTATGTTCTGAGACTTAAGAATTTCATATAAGACAAGGGACATTATTTGGGGATTGGAAATGGAGCAAGAGTGAGACCATCTGCCAATGAAATCACATCACATTTACTCTTAGGATGTCCATTGTGGAGGTGGGAAAATGAGACTAATGTGTAGTGATATAAAAAGAGTGGGTGGTTGTTGTTGTTGTTTTTAAGGTATGCAGTGAAGTGATATGATTGTTTTCCTATACCATCCCTCTATCCATGCTGTTTACGTTCCTGACCAGCAGATTCTCCTTATCCACCCATATCCTCTCCAAATCTTTTCCATTTCCATGTATAACAACTCCCTGAATGCCTTCACCTACATCTCTTGTCTCAGTGCTCCTCATACTTCCCCTGCACCTTCCCTCAAGGCTATGAGAACCAGAATAGCCTCGGAATTTGCATCTCCACCACTGACTTGTGGTGTGAAATACACTCAGCTCCCTGTAGCCTGGAGGTGTGACTTAGGGGTCTGACTTAGGTGTGACTTAAGTCTGTGACTTAAGGGGCTGCAGAGGTCCCCTGCAGAAGTTAGCAAAGTTACCATCCCTGGGTCTTTGTTTGACATCTCATCCTTGCCTTGTTTCCCTCCCTTAGGAGGGAAATTTGTAGGGCATTTGTAGGGCAAATGACTACTTTCCTTTGTTTTCCCTCCCCCTGCCTTGGGACACTCTTTAATGAATCAATTTTAGATGCATTTGCAGGCGATCTCCTGGGACCTGACCCCAGTCAGTCCCTGCCCCACCTTTACATCTACTGTTTTGCTCTGCTTATTTTTGGCATTGGACATGCTAGAGAGACAACTGGGATGGACAAGGATGGGAGCAGTTGATAGTCATTTTTTGAATGGGGAGGATTTCTGGAAGCCCCAGAATCAGAAGGTGTTAACTTTTGAAAACTTACAGAGCCATGGACTAACCATCTCAGCTGTTCTTTTGTATCTTCCATATGATTTAGTGATGGGTCTTCGGATTGTAAGGAACGTAACTCTCAAACCAGCTCTAGAAAACACAGTTTATTGTAAGGGCAATGAGGGGGGTCTCATAAATCCAGAAAAAAATTTAAACAGCCAGGCCTTAGGAAGGACAAAAAGGAAAACAGATTTAGGATAGTGTCTCTGTTCCCTTCTCCTCCCTCCCTCCCCCTAATCCTTTCCTCTCTTCACCCTTGCTGAATCTGACCTATGGTCCTTCCAGCCCAAATGGCTTCATGTGTTTATTCACCTGGCACATGACTCATTGGCTGGTGGTCATCTCAGTCCCAGGTTGTAGGATCTTTCATTCAAACAACCACCACCAACTTTCTTTTGAATGTTTAAGTCCAGCACTTCCCAGAAGGTATCTTTTTAGCCCAGCTCACTTTTGCCAATTAGGTCAGGGAAGTTAAAGGTCACTAGTCCTTAGGTATCTTTTAGTTAGAAGTTCAACTATCCTGGTCCAATCTTCTGTGGTAGCAGCAGGTGAACCTGTGTTCTGACGCTCACTCAGCAGGTTCTATGGCTGGGGTATTTTTTAAAGATGGGTATGGGTGGAAGAGGCACCCTAAAGCATTTCTAGCAATTTCCCTGACTGCACAGATTTCTCTGGGCTGGACATGGACACCCTGAAAGAGGAAAACAAAACAAAACAAAACAAACAACAAAAAAAACCCTCTTTTGAGGGACTATTTCTAAACAACCATTACCCACACCCTGCTCACTTCCTCCCTGAGAATTGCTAATGTCTGGCCTAACTTATCACCAGGGAATAGCTTAGATGCTGCAAACAATAGAACTCTTTGTGTATTTGGAGAAAGAGGAGCTGTGAGTAATACTGTGCCCTCCCCTGGATTTACACACATAATTATTCTTACAGTGGGGACATGTGAGAGACACACCTCATGTTAAAACTCAACTCCTGAATTCCCATTCCATTTCTCATCTTCAAGGCCTGAGTCAACTCTTTTTAATCTATGAAAGTTGATTTTGTAACTTAAAAAAAATATAAATGTGAATTTTCCCCCCTACAAATATTTTGAAATGTTTATTTCTTCTTCTCCCCAGTTATAATGAGATGTAATTGACATAGAAAATTGTATAAATTTAAGGTGTACATGATTTGGTGTATACATATATTGCAAGGTGATTACCATGATAAAATTAATTAACATCCATCATCTCACATAAGTACAATTTTTTCTTTATGATTAGAACTTTAAGGACATATACTCTTAGTAACTTTCAAATATTCAATACGGTATTATTAACTATAGTTATGATGTTGCACATTACATCCCCAAAGCTTATTTATCTTACATCAGAAGTTTGTACCTTTGACCCCCTTCACCTCATTTCCCCCATTCCCCACCCCACTGAAATGCTTATTTCAACTCTTGAGAAAAGCAGAAAAACTAACCTGGCAGAGCATTGCAAGTGAATATTCTTTATTTCAACAAACATTTATTAACAACAAACATTTATTATTTACCAGGCATATGATCTACGGGCACTGGAAATTCAAATGGGAGTAAGGTCCCTGCTCTCAAAAATCACATTGTCTAACCAAAGAAGGATGAAAGATGGGCAAACAAATCACACACATAGCACACCCACACATGTAATGTCAAGTAATTACAGACATAAAAAAGGAGCTACCTCAGTATGGAGAGGCAGAGGCTGATGAGGTGCTATTTTAGGTAGGTGTAAAGACTGCCCAGCTACAATAACCAGTGAACTCCCTTTTTCCCCCCAAATCAGTAGTCCGTTCTCAGTTGTCATTTTATATAACCCATCAGCATTGTTGACACAATTCATTTCATTAGCTTGACCTCACAGTCAAACTCCTCCTCTTTGTCCTCCAGAACCTCCTCCTGTCCATCAGCTTTGCTGGTCCCGCCTCTTCTTTCCACCCCTTAAATGAAATGGGGTATGGCTACAATGCTGTGACCTGCTAATTTGTGCATCACCAGCCTGGCTGTCTCCCCTCCAAAGACTCCTATATCTAACTACCTGCATGTCTTTTCCACCTCTGCGTATAATATGCATCTCAAAGTTAACGCATAAAAATCCAGTTTTAGATCTTCTCCACAAAATATGCTCTATTTCCAATGTTCCTTTCTTCGGTGAATGGTAACTCCATCTCACATTAGCTCAGACTCCAAACCTTGCAGTTCTTGACTCTTTAACGTTCCCGCATCTTCAATCCAACAGCAAATCTGTTAACCTTACTTTTAAACTATGTTTGGAATTAGAAACTTCTCACTACTTCTTAAACTCTGTATCCAAACCACTTTATTTCTAGCATGGATTCAGACGACACTCTCTTACGTGCTGTTGGCATTTCCACCCCTGCTCCCTTCCCACAACTATGTAGAGTGTCAGTAATTACAAAAGACTGACAGTTTTCTTTATGCAAAAATCCTATCATTTGCCACCTTCCTAACAAATATGTTTTATTTCACCAGAATGACAGTTAGAACTTTTCCTATGATCTATAAGGTCTTATATGATCTAACCCTACATCATCTTTCTGATCTCATCTTCTACTGCTTTCTCTGATTTACCAGTGCTCTAGCTACACTGGCCTCCTTTCACATTTCTTTAAAAATGTCAGACTATTACTTTGCATATGCTATTCCCTTACCTGGAACATTCTTTTTTTTTTTTTTTTTTTTTCCCCCTCCAGAGAGCTGCATAAATATTGCCATCAGTTTATTTTAACTTTATTAAAATATCACCTCTCAGAGAGGTCTCCCCTCAATAATCTGCCTGCAGCAGTGAGTAACATCCCTTTGCCCATATGTCTTTCAGTGCCCTTACCAGCATACATTATTTTTATGTTTATCACTTAGGCCATCTGACATATTGTTTGTAACTTTTTTTTAAAGATTAAAAAAAAAAGATTTTATTTATTTACTTGATGGAGAGAGAGAGAATAAGCACAAGCAGGGGGCACAATAGGCAGAGGGAGAGAGAGAATCAGGCTCCCCACCGAGCAGGGGGCCCAACGTAGGCCTTGATCTTAGGACCCTGGGATCATGACCTGAACTGAAGGCAGATACTCAACTCAGGTGCCCTGAGTGTGCAGTTGTTTGTAATTGTTCCTTTTTTTTTTTTTTTAAATCATTTTTCTCTCTGTTAGAATGTAAGTTTTATGAGGGGAGAGACTTTTTTTCACATTATATTCCTAGTGCTTGATATGTGTAAGTGTTCAATAAATGTCTATTGAATATATGCCTTCAAATAATCATAAATACTAATAGAGTAAAACCTCACTGACTAGAAATTAATGGAAAGATTGCTAGTCTGAGTACAAGATTTTTTTTTTAAGATTATTTATTTATTTATTTGAGAGAGAGAGAGAGAGAGAGCAGAGTGTGTGAGAACGTGAATTGTGGGGTAAGGGCAGAAGTCTTCCTGCTGAGCTGGGAGCTCAATGTGTGGTTCGATTCCAGGACTCCAGGATCAAGATTCTTTTTTCATAATAAACGATTTCCTTGCAAATTCATGAATTTTTAATTGATAATGGGCAAAACTTAGTCCCAGTAAAGTTAAATTTCTGTTGGTTTTGATGAGTGAAACTCATTTTTAATACTATAATGATTTTGTATATGCAAGTATACTTTTAAAGGGCTTGATGAACTTTCTCCTAAATCAATTTCTCCTAAACTGATTTATCAAATCTCCTACAATTTGAGATTTAGTTTGAGTACTAAGTCTTTTGCTGCTGTTGTTGACATTGTTCTCAAAGCACTTCAAATATCAACTTCAGCTCATTTCAGGTCAAATATTCTGAAATTCTGAGTTTAGGAAAGCCAGAATACATAAAGTTTTATGGCATGACTATTTCTTAGATTGTCAATGTAATGTCACACATATATCTATTTAAAATGTAAACATTTATCCCTTGGCACCATTAACCTATTCATATATTTTTTTAAGATTTTATTTATTTATTTGACAAGATCACAAGTAGGCAGAGAGGCAGGCGGGTGGGGGGGGGCGCAGGCTCCTTGCTGAGCAGAGAGCCCGATGCGGGGCTCGATCCCAGGACCCTGGGATCATGACCTGAGCTGAAGGCAGAGGCTTTAGCCCACTGAGCCACCCAGGCGCCCCAACATATTCATAATTTTTAAAGTAATCATAAAATTAGAATTTAAGCTATCTAGGAGAAAGGGCTAATAAGACTTCTCGCCAGTGAGTGTTTATGTATAGTGAGTGTGTATGTATATACATACATACATACATATGTATATACATACACACTCATATAGATGGAGAGAGAGATACATATATATACACATACATATATGTATGTATATTAGTAATATTGAAATATCCCTGAGAGCAGATACTGTGGTATTAAGCCTAGGGCTTCACATATTGGATGCCAATACATTTTAAAATACTTTTTTAAATCAACAAAGTTGGTTGAGCACATACTCTGTGCTCAGAACTGGGATATAAGATGAAGATACAGATATAAATAAAACAATAATATGAATATATGTTTATTAAATCTGCACAAATATGATCACCTGAAGTCTTGGTGAAATTTTATGTAAAATATGCCCACTTCGTATTAAACTTAGCATATAATTATGTAAGTTATAGTTTGGCTCCTAATAGAAAAAATTTAATTTATTCCTGAATACATTTGGCATACAAATTTTTTATGTTCTTGTGGAAATAACTTTTCTAAAATGAGTAAAATTGCCTTCTGAAAAATATAAAGTTCAACAAAATTTCAAGAGCAATCCAAAAGATAAAAAATAAAAGCCCTTTTAGTTTAAATCTTGAGTAAAATCCATGTTGGATCATATATTTTGTAGAGTCTCTGTTGTGAAGAGGGTAGAAGTTCACAAGTTAGAAGGGAGTGTCAGAGGAATTAGCTTTACAATAATAAATCAAATTCTCGCACACATTCATGGCCCCATCAGGACTGACTGTCTACGCGGCAAGTTCTTCAATGTTGTGCTCCACCAGTGCAGGTGAGAACAGGTCAGACATATTGCTGTCGACCATCAGCTACTCAGATCGAAGTGCATGCCTCACCAGAGCCAATGCCAGACGCTATTATGCAACTCTTAATGTCAAATGATAGAATGTTCATCCAAGAACGGAAAGTCCACATTTTCAAAAGCAGGTTATTCTCAAAACAGGATATAAAATACATCTTTTTTTCTTATTTGCAGAAGAAAAATGCCTTTAGATCTAGCAGAACACTTGACAGCAAACTAAAATATTGTTCATTTACTCTTATTTACACCAAAAGAAGTAAGCTGTGACATGGAACTATTGAATGCATTGATTATTCCAAATCTTCAGTGTTTTTTTTGCACACGTATTTAACTTCATAATTCATTTAGATGAAGTGAATAGTAAAATTAGTTTGAGTTCTCCAATAGTGAGAGGAAGTTGCACCTTACACCGAAATGTTTACAAATATGTGTACAATTCTTATATTACAAGACTTTGAGATTTTCGAAATGAAGGGACTAAATCTTCGAATTCTTTATATATTTTGCATCACCTTGTATAGTACCTTGCACAGAACAGGTGTTCAAAACACACCTGGTAAATGAATAATTCATCTACAAAATATACAATTTTGATGCTTGTGTATTAAAAGAAATAAGAATATTTGTGGTATTCTGGTCATGCTGTTATATAACAGATACACGATAATTCTGGATTTTACTTTTTGAGCTAACATAATAAATAACTCTTGTGTATTAATTTGGGAATACTAACTATCCTAGCAAACATATCCTCAAATTCCAATGGAGCACTCAGTAAAAACCCATTTCTTCTTTTGTAAAGTCTAAAGCAGATTTTCTTTGTAGGTGGGCAGCATTCCTATAGGTGGTAATCTAGGCATTCAGCTCCTTCCATTTAGGGTTATGCTTTCCCCTGTGCCCTAGAAGCCTCTGCATTCAGCTAAAGGAGTAGAGCTCATTGGCTGAAGAAAATGCATAGCTGCTGCCTAATTGCGTTGACCTGAAGCTGATCAAACACTGATTCAACCCAGAATCCACTGGCCAGAACTAGCACACGCACCCTCTCAGATGCAAGGGAGTGGAATCCCTAGCTGGGCAGATGCTTTCCAGAAGTATACTAAGGAAGGGGAAATACAATTTATTATCAGACTACAAGTTGTTTTCTGCCGCATTGGGCTCCCCACCTCTTTTCTCCTTTCTTTTTCTTCATAAGCAAGGGACATTGTTGAAATAACTTCTTGAAAATGTAATTTCCAAGTGTAAGGTGATTTTATGTAAGGGATAGTATAATCAAGGACTACTTGGATAGTATAATAGGATTTTTAAAAAATGGCAGCAGATCGTAGGGCATCTGAAAAAAATATCTCAATATAAAAGATGATTTGGCTATACCAGTATGCAGGTTTGCAGGTAACTAGTCCTTAGTTAATTTCTGCTGTGTAGTTTTCCTTTGAGGGTCCAGTTTTGTCCAAGAAGAGGTGTTTGTGTTGCAACAGTATGGGACCATACACATGTATTAAAGGTGACTGATGAAAATAAGATGTGTTGTAAAGTGATTATGATTCATAACTTTTTTTTCCCACACATACCTCAGGTAGGAGGTGTCTCAAACTTGTAGCGGACTGAAGGGTGTGCCTCAAAGGTGTGCCTTTATTTCCTATCTGTATCATAAAACTTTTCTATGGTGCTGACATCTTAAGCCCTCTGATCTTGATTCAAAGGTGTTCTTCCTAAACCTGAAAACTGTGTCCAAATAATGGTGGGATCTGCACCTCTCTTTGCAATTTGTGTGAAAAACACTGTGGCCTTGGAAGTGAGCATCACTGGACACGGTTTCCTGGTCTTTCCTCAGGCAGGCTCTCTTCTTCACCTATAGGCTTGGCATCCCTGCCTTACTTACTCTGTGCCATCTGGCTAGGAACCAACTTCCCAAATCTGCCTTAGCAACTAGGGCTGCTGGTGCTCAGGAGACTGTTTTCAACAACTACTTCCTGAGGCGATACAGTGGCCTCTCAGAGCTCCTATTTTTATGACAGTTTTACTAGACTCTAGGTTTTATTGAGCGCAAGGACCATTTTCAAATAGCTGCCCCCCCCCCAACACCCTACACACACACAGACACACAGACACAGACACACACACACCCCACACAAATTACCTACCACAGTGCCTAGCATGTTAAAGGAACACAATACATATTTATTGAATGCACTGTCTGCCTAATCACCACATGCTGTCCTGGGGTTGTGAATTGGGCAGCAGAATCTTGGAGCTGGTGGCAGCCTCCCTAAATATGTGGGACACACTCTATATGGTCTCCTTTTGTTAGAAGGCTTCCACAGAAGCTCCCTGTCTTTTACTGTGAGGTTCTGTTCCTTGAAGGCTATACTCTTCAAGCCATACATAAGCACCATCAGTCAAGTTCTCAAACTTATTTTCAAGTTTGAACTCTAATCTAATCAGTCTCCTGGCTCCATCTCCTAGCTCCCCTAAATCTTTGATTAGGCTTTTTTCCTGGGTTCATTGTCCAATTCAGGAAGTAGGAAAAAAAACCCTGATATTGAAGAATTAAGAAATATAACAGGAAGGCTGGAGGGTGAGAAATTTATTCAGCTCTCTGTTGTTCACAGAGAAGCAAGCTCCAATCTCTTTGCCCCGTTGGTCAGAGAGAGGACAGTAGTGAGCGGAGGTGACCTTCGGACAGAGGGAGATTGGCTCCTCATTCTGTGGTGGGGCAGGCAGGTCAGAAAGGAGCTGTTGGGCCATTGTCACGCTGTCCTCCCGCGCCTAGCATTCTCTCCTTTATTCTCCCAACCGAAGGGACCACAGTGGAGATCTGCCTTGGGCTTTAGGGCCCCGCACACACCCGGAGCACCAAGTGGATGTCGGAGGATTGGAAGGAGCCAGAAGGGAGGTGTGGTGCCACCAGTCCTGACCACTGGCTGCGTGAGCCTGTGAACAGGGAAAAGGCGACCCTCTGCGGTGTGTCTCCCGCCCCCTCATTTCTCCCTCCAGGGAGGGCAGGGCAGTCCCGGGTGACTCAAAGTTGCTGGGGGATCGCTTGGACTCCCGTCCCCCATCTCCTTGGCGAGCCCGCCCGGCACACTCAGCCACGTCCCTGACTCGCGACGCTCAGAAGCGGCCCCCTCCTCAGAAGGTGTGGATGCACGGGTGGGAAACACTGGTAACCACCACACCGCCCACAGAAAAAGCCCAGTAACAAAAACCACCATACACCCATCACAGGAGGAGCCCGACTCCCCAAGGTAAGTTGTTGATTCGCCGCCGTTTTGGCGATCCTCCCTGGACAGCTGCGGCGGCGACAGCGACAGCGACAGCAGCTGTGCCGCGGGCCCCGGAGCTCCCCGAGCTCTTCCTTCCTCCGCCCTCTCTCGGTGCTTCTGACCGCCACCCCCTTCCCTCCTCTCCCTGCCTCCCTCCTTCTTGCCCTCTTGAGGGCCACGCACACACCCGGAGACACCCTCCGCGCTCGGCTACTCACACTGCGGCTTAACCCAGCCGACAACGCACGACTGCCAAAGCCGCGCGGGGGAGTGTGCGGGGTCCAGGGGCCGATGCCAAATGGGCTTGCGGGGGGCAAAGTACAGCCCCTCTCCTCCCAGCCGCGACCCCCTCCCCATTCTCTTTCCCTAATCCGGGCCTGCCAGCAACAACGACACCTGAGCGGGGACTGGGCGGCAGAGGCAGCAGGCCCACTGGCCAGGCAGCTGGGAGAAAACAGCGGGAGGCGGGGACGGCGAGGAGGAGCGGGAGGCGGGGCGAGCGGGGAGGCCGCTACCTAGCAGTGAATGACGCGCCTCTCAGCCAATGCGTGCCAAGAGCTTCGACGCCGGGGCGGGGAGTGGGGGGGCCGGCTCCGCATGGAGGTGGAGGCTGCCGGGGCGCTGGAGGCGGGGGCCGGGAGGAGGAAGGGGAGGAGGCGGAGGCGGGCGCGGTGGCGGAGGCGGCGGCGGCGGCGGCGGCGGAGGAGGAGGAGGGTAGGTTGCGCCCGGGACTGTGTCTGCCGAGCTCCGCGGCTGTGCCTGTGTGAGTGAAGGAGCGGCGCGGGGTGGCAGAAAGGAGCGCGGGCGAGCGCAGCGGCGGGACGTCTCCGGCGGCCGCGGACGAGCGGTGGCGCTTGGTGTGGGGAAGCAGAGGCGGCAACAGCGGCAGCAGCAGCAGCAGCAGCAGCAGCAGCGGCGGCCGCCTTTCCGCCGCCGGGGACGCCGAGGCACGGCTGGTGGCACTGACATCGGCGGCCCTGCCTCTTCTCTCTCGCCCCCGGCCCTCCCATGTGATCGGTCTTAATCCCGGCAGAGTGCGCGCGTGGGGCTCCATTCCGCGGTGCCCGGTCTCCTTGCCAGGGTGGGTGCTCCTGTGTGCGCTTCTCCTCCCCATCCCCCTTCCCCCAAGAATAAAAGAAGAACCAAGAGGCGTGCTTAGAAAATAAATAAATAACCACCACACACGCGCAGCCCGGAGCGGAGTCGGCGGGGCTGGCGGCGGCGGAGGAGGAGTGAAGGCGGCGGCGGCGGCGAAGGAGGAGGAGGAGGTGGAGGAGGTGGAGGAGGAGGGACGCGCGAGAAGGCAGTAACTTTAAAGCCAGCTCAGAGCCCAGACCTCCAGCCGAGCGGTTTGCAGCGCGGCGGCGGCGGCGTTGAGTGTCTGGCCCGCCGGTCCGGTCGGGGTGTGCAGTAGGACGGACGAGCAGCGCGTCGCTGTCCCCCGGCGGCTGGAGATGTCCGAGCCCAAGGCAATTGATCCCAAGTTGTCGACGACCGACAGGGTGGTGAAAGGTAAGCGGCGCGCCGCGGTCGCCCGGGTGCACCGTGTGCCGCAGGAACCCTCACGGCTTGCCTCCCCTCCCCCCGCCTCCGGTTCTCTCCTTGCTCCAGCCACGGACCTTCTAGGATATTGTGCAACCCTCGAACCCCCCTCCTTTGCGCGCCCTTCCCCCAAGCCTCTCACCCGGCCCCACTTGGGGCATTTTTATTTACGGGGGCGTCAGTTAGCAAATGGCTGAGCAGCGGGGAGGCGGCGGCGGGGGTGGCGGTGGCGGGAGGGGGCGCCCGGGGGGTGGTTGCTGGCAGGGTGTAGCTGCTGTGACAGAAATAGGAAGTGGGTGGCTGCTCGCAGGCTTGCATGGGATCGGGTTTATGATTTTCTTTTGCAGAGGGAGGGGTGATTTATGGCTTTTAAAAAATTAATATGGCATTTTTATGTGGCCGTGGCTTTCCACCGACTGCCTCGCTCGGGCAGGGTTCTCTCGGCGCTCCATTGCAGCAATTCCCTCCGCGCCCCCTCCCCCTCCCACTGAAAGGGCCTGCACAGGACTCGCGAGAGAGCGGGAGAGCGTGGGGGGAGCCCGGCGCTTCCTTCCGTGCGGGGCGGGGGCGGCCGCAGGCTGAGCGGGTGGCGGAGGGGACGCGCGGGGGCCGCGGGAGGCGGGGAACGACCCGAGAGCCCCGCCGCCGCCGCCCCGGGATTCCCCCGCAGGCCCTGAGAAAGACACGAAAAGCTGTTCTCCAACCTCCCTCGCCACCCGAGCCTTCCCCCGCCGACCTGTCATTGCTCTTGAATGGTTCCCCGCTGGAGCACACCTCCCGCGTGGTAACCTCACCCCTCTCGCTTCTTCCGTGCCCTGGCACCCCCTTGTTAACGGGCTATTTGATTCCTATTATTGGCTCCTTTCCCCGCCCTGGGATCGTGTATACTCCTGCCCCTGGGCTTTCTGGCGAAGAGAAGCCGGGTTGCGTGGGGGTGAGGAAGGGGACCGCCACTGGTCTTTCTTGCCCGGGAAAACCCGCCGTCCTCGTTGTGTTCCGTGGTGGAGTGGGGTAGGAACCATCCTCCGAATCCTGGAAGGATGGGGCAACGGAGCAGATCCGCCAGGATTAAGTAGTGTCCCTCGTCCCTGGTGTTAAGACCTGGAGCAGAGCGGGGATGAGGTCTGGGCTAGGCGCGCAAGGGGCCGCAGAAATTGGAAACAGCACTGTTTGGTGTGGCTTGTGTGTGTGCGTGTTGTGTGTAAAACTGAGATAGTATTTAATGCGGCCATGCAAGTAGAATGCAAGGCAATAAAGTCATTTGCCCCATGAGCACTTAGGTGAAGTAACTCAGCAGCCCTGAGACCATGAGACAGAAGGCCTGGGGTGTCCGAGCTGGTCATTGCTCCATGCACATGTGCTCAGTTTTTAAAGTTTGTGTGTGTGTGTGTGTGTGTGTGTGTGTGTTCCTGGTGATGGGGGATATTGTGTTCTGTTTTTTTAAGAAAGAAGGAATAAAGTATCTTTTCTTGTTTTGGTTGTATTAGAATCATTACTGCTTGAATGCAGTATTCATAGACTCATCAAAATAAGGAGGAAATACCCTTGCAGTAATGACTGCAAGTAGGGCTATAGATGCACAGCTGTTCTTTCTGCACGCAGAGCTCCTCAGGTTGAAACAGTGAATTCAAATTCATTCAAAAGAACTAGGCTATGTATTAAGGTTTTCTGTTGACATTTTAAAAAATTACGACCTTTTGCTGAGCTATGGGAGTATCTTCCTAAAGTGTGAAGTTTAGGTGTAACTCCAATCTGTATGTTGAGATTGCCTGTTTTCAAAACAAGTAATGTAAAGCTTACGATTCAAAAGATAGCAGTAAATGTGTCAACAAATAAAAAACATTCATATGTGCACACGTAAGTTCAGGGTCCCTGTTTTAAATCACAAAATGTGGCTTCTCCCTGTAAATGTAAAGTTGTCAAGCAGGGAAGAATGTAAAAGTAATTGTCCATGCGTTCTAGCTTGGTGTCTTTACCAATTATTGTGAAGGAGCCCATTCATCCATTCCATGCCTATTTTGTCTTGCTTTTCCCAATGCTGTATTACAACATTTTTATAAATGACTCTTTATTGTAAGTACACAAACACCCCATAATTCCAAAAATATGATTTACATATTTTTGCAGAACTGAAATGCACATGTGGATAATATAGGAGCATAGGAAAGTCTCAAAATAGGAAAAGGTAATTTTGCATTTGTTTTGATAAGGATCTTGATATGAATTTTGAATGTGAAATTTTGTTTATAGAAAAGTTTTATTGATAAATTGTAATTTTAAGGTGGGGATGCTATTTTTCTTGTGCTTTCTTAGAGACTTTATATTGTTGGCTTAAAAGGCATTATCGAAAGGTGGATCCAACATTTTGTCTCATATATGATTTTTATAACTAATTGTTTGAAATGGTAGTCTATTTTGATTATCAGTTCTCTAAGAAATAGTATTTCCCCACTTATACACATGTTTAGTGAGTAGAGAGTGCATGTATAATGAATGGAAAACAGATGACCAAATGATTTTTTTTGAATTTACAAAATTAGATAAGACATAGTTCATGGAACCATGACTTGAAATTTTGTTAGAACTTAATCTCAGTGGTCTGGGATTGACTCTTTAATGCAGGGAAAGGATTATCCTTGAGAAAATTTTGTGTTCCTTAAGCTTTCTCTCCTTTTACAAAGTACAGATAGTAGTATTTGGTTACATATAGAAATAAGTATTTGGGTCATTATTACCATGGCATGCCATGGTGTTTGTTTACAGTTATCTGCATTAGTGTCATCTGGCTTTTGTTGTATAACAAATTGCTATTTACAAATAAAGCTGTGCTTGTGGTTTTGTTTGTAGTAATACCATGATGTGACGGCTTTCTTGATTTGTACTTCCAGAATGCAGCTTTAGAAAGGTAGGTTGAGTTTAAGTCTCAACTAACTATGCAATTTTTCAGGTTCGTAGCATCTTCTAGAGTGTATTCAGAGCCTGTGATCAGTTTTCCAAATTTTAAAAATGAAAGGGAATGGCAGCATTGGAGACAAAAAGCATTCATTTAGGTTACCTCAGGAAAAAAGTTACTTCATTTAGCAAAACTGGTGCTGTTTCATTTTGACTGTTCTTGGATAAAAACAATGGAAAGTATAAAAATTCATAGACAAGATCTTGGTAATGCCCTTCATTGGAAATCAGAATAATTTGATCCATTTACTGTTTTACATTTTTTTAAGGAAATAAAATATATGTATAGCTATATGGCAAAAGATGGAGGGCAGTAAATAGAAGAATAACCACTCTCCCGGCTTTCCGCCAGCACACCACGTAGTCTGGATTTTCTCTGAAGCGGTGCTCCACAGGCCTGGTTTCAAACTTTGGCTTTTGTTCATTTCTCCCTGCCTGTTCCTGCCTTTAACTCCTCAACTGGCCCTAACACTCCTTATTGGCTTTAGAACTTTGCTACACAAAAGTCATACACTTAGAGGAAATTAAATTGTATGTGATGAGTGTCTTGCTTTGTTGCATCGCTTTCCCTTCCCTTTGTTCCTATCTCTAAGTATTTTCCAATGGGCCTCTTACCTTAACCCAAACTGATTTTGACAGTAGAAATTCCAGATACCATGGCAGGTTGATGGGGGGTAAATTCCTGGGAGGAATTTTGGGGAATTTCTCAAAAACTGTAGATAGGGAATTTGTGCTGTGTGTCAGGTTACTTTTGGCTGTGGGGAATTAAAACAAAACAAAACATGCTGTCTTATTCTGTATTGCCAGCTTATATACTATTTGTGAAGACAAAATACACATAGGGAAATTCTGGAAAGGTATCTAAGATCATATAATCATGAAGCTGGTAGCTAAGCAAAATATTAAATAAATAAGGATTCAAGCCACCAGTGTTTCTAGCTGAATGAGATAGTAATACTGCTTAAGAAGAAAATAAAAATATGCTACATAAGTAATCATCATCAGTTTTGGATTTTGAAACTATTAACTAATGCCATTTCTTTGTGGTGTGTCAAGAAGAGCTCATTGTGAATTTATTTTACTTAGATTTATTATCATCAGTTCAGTTATTCCGTGTATATTCTATGTATCTGGTTTTCCGTTTGAGTACAGTAAAACCTCATTAATTCAGTGTTATTAAACGTCAGTGTTTGGTGGCTAAATTTACATCAGCACTGGATGTGAAGAAAGGGGTCTGCTAATCTAATTAATACTATAAACACGATTTGGACATGGTTAATATACTTAACAGAACAGATTCTTTTCAGGACATACTGAAAGCATGTCAATTAATGCTATTAATTACAAATTAGATTAATCTATTCATTAGTATTTTCTTTCAGGATTTCTACTATAAAGTAAATATAACAAAAATGCATGGTTTTCAACACATTTTGTAAACTTAAGGCTTAAGGCATTTTGTAAACTTAAGACTATGATTCAGGGAAATTCCAGTGATTCTAAAATGCCATCTATTAGAAGATTAACATGTAAAAAATAATATTTTTTGGAAACTGGAGGAAAGAACCTCTACTTTAAATGAGCCATGTATTTTAAGACATCCAGTATAAAATGTGAAAAAAGTAACGCCTTAGAATCTAGTTAGAGGTTTACTCCTCCAACATTTGTTTGTATTAGTTTAAAAATATGCCTTTTTAAGTCTATTTTGTATTTTAAGTCTCTTTGTTTCTTTAAGTATGACCTGTTTTTATTTATAATCTTAGAAATATGAAATATGACTCTGATATACTGTATGCTTGTAACTTTTGTAATTGGACTCTTACACTTTTCCATATCTTTTCTGTGTCAGCCATGTGTAAAGTTGGAACTAATTATGAAACCAAATAAAGAATCCATTTAGAGTGACCTCATTGGAAAATAGCATTATTCTAGATATACCCTTCTTTTAGCAAATTCAGTTAAATTACAATTGGAAAGTTTTGTGAAAATATTGGACACTCCAGAACTATAGAGAATGATGGTGATTCATGATCTGGAACCTTGGTAAATACTAAGAAATCATATTGTTACTCTTTTAGCAACTTTCTTGATATTCAAGAGAGATACAGTGAGATTTGGAATTCCATCTTTCTGTAATTGCCCTGTTATATTTGATAAGTCACAGGCTATTTTCCTCAAATGTAAAATTGTACTCTCCATTCACTTGTGAGAACTAGAGGATCCTCAAGTGGAATTTGAGAGACCAAGTGGTCATGCTTGCTCCCCTTGCCTGGGAATGGCAATTTGGTCACTGCTGACACAGAATTACAAATGAGAATGTGTTAATGTATTTTCAGGGTCACTCAAGAATAGTCAGAACGATTAATATTGAAATCTGTGAATGCCTTGGGTCTGCAACAGTAGCTTATGGTGGCATTTATTTTATAGTTGAAGAAATGGAGACAGAATAGATAGAATGGTCGGTCACAGGTGGGACTAGAATGCAGGTAAGTGTAAGCACATTCTTTCCTTTAGCAGAGATGCTCTTCTCTCTTGAAAATCTGTTTGAAACTGTGACTTCTTTTGGTGTATTTAAACTATCACATTTTATTTCAAACTTAATTTTACTGAATTACTAGCTATATAAAATAACTGTAATAGAAGAAGCTTTTGTATCTGTATTTAGCAGAAATATAAATTCTGATGATAAATGTTATAATCTGGTTTGATCATGGCATGAGGTTTACTAAACAAAAACTGTTAAACATTATTTTCTGTTCATATATGTACACGGAAATACCATATTCTCCTGCTAAAAAGTTTTTTTTACTTTTATTTTGAAGGTTGTTATAATAAGCCTCTTTGTCTGAAATACAGATAAATGGCCCATACTGTTGGCCTGGTTTGAGGATTTTATTAATTTCTAAAGAACAATCAAATGAAAATACCAGCCAACACTTCTTAGGGTTTTATTCCTTTTTCAAAAATAGTCATCAGGTGGGAATGTAGACAATGAAACACGATTTCAATTTATAAACTAAGTCTTTAGTAGTCTTGATATTTGCAGTATTTTTAACTCGTTTTATTTTTTACTGTATTTCCATCTTCTGTCTTCATGCAGGCTGTATCATTGATAAGCCATCAATTATATTTCATATGAAGTCAAATAAAACATTTCATATTTCTTTACTGTCAGGTGTTCTGAATAATGGCTTAAATCAGCTGGACTGTCAGCTTGAGGACTTAGACCTATGGCTGGGATCTCAAATCCATTTCACAGATGTACATGCAGTAGCCGAAACCTTGAAATTAAAAACAAAAACCAAGGAAGCAGTAATCGGTTATGAAATTACTACATTTTTGGAATTAGATGTATTCTTTGTAAGACCATCCTAGAGAAAAATAGAATTTTCTGTTTATCTTATTATTACTTCCTTAATCCGTGCTTTTGCCTCACAGCAAAATATGATGGTCTATCTGACTTTCTACGAACTATCTCCTGGAACTGGAAATTCTGCGAATGTCTGCAGAAGCATAACAAACAGATACCAGAGATTTATGTTTGCAACTGCCTCAGATTATGACATACCACCTTACAGAGTTGTCAGTTTACAGTTATAAACCAGAAGAATGGTGGTTGATGTTGAGACAGAGTTTTATTTATATGGAGCTAAATTAAAAAAAATCCCACCAGCTTTAAGGTTCTAAGACTTGGAGTCTTTTCCTAGAGTAACTGTCTAGAGCCACTTTATTTTTTTCTCTTTTCGGGGAGGAGCTACTACTTCTGATTTAAAATATTCATTTGTCTCCATGTAGCCTTCGAACGTTTAGGAGGCTCTAATACGTCATTGTTTAATCTTCCAGGATGCTACATATGCTTGGAAGGTACAAATGATCTGTTAATATGTCTGTTCAGAGTTTTAGTTTGAAAACTATGGTCATTGAACCAATGGGGCCTGGCTTAGTGCCTTGCTTCTTATGCACTGAATCACTTGTCAGATGACTTTGGACATTGCACAGTTCTCACGTGTGCCTCCTAAAGCAATAAATGGAGACAGATTATATGTTTATTTTGAGCTCATTATATTCTGATTCTTTATAAATGATTCTATACGATGACTGTATGGCTAATTGGAATGCTTTGTTCTCTAGCCATATCAGGAAATACAGTATGAGGAGGAGGTATTAATAAGGTGATATAATTAGGTGGAGGGCAGTTTTGTTGTTTGGTCATTTGGACTGGCTTTCACCATGACAGAGTAGTTTGAACTTGAAAGCTTTCTTTCAGTTTTTGTTGTATTTCTCTATAGACTGATCAGTTTTTGACAGGTGAGAAGAAATATCTTAATCACTTAGTGTTTGACATATTGGGTGATAAATATTTTTTAATTATTGTTTAGATTTGGACTTGAAGAGAAAAGGACCTGGCAAATTCCATGAAAACTAACAAACAAAACCAAGACCAGAAAAAAACCCTTTTCCTTTGTTTACATCTCAATTTATTTTCTGTAATGCTTTTATAATTTAGAAATGCAGCCTTCTTCAGCATAACCTCCTGCCCTCCTCTTGCCCTCCTCTGGCCCCCAAAATGTCACTGGATTCTATCCAGGTAGGAAGATATATGGGCTACGAGAAGTTAAAAAAATGTGGCATCAACTCTGCTGACTCCTTATATTCTGCTAAGTGGGCTTTAAGCCATCTGTTGACATTTGTTTTTAAACATCCTGTAAGCTATGCCGTATTATCAAATTAAATTAAAAACACAATATATTCTCTTACAGTGACAGAAGCTGAGTCAGGACTTCCAAGCTTGTGTTATTATTGTTATTATTATTTTGTTTTTTACAAAGGAATTAAAATTTTTTTTCATTACACCTCGCATTGTTGGTCTGCTGTGCATATTAATGTCAATAAAGTACTTGCGTCCCTTCTCTGTGTGGGTTTGATTATTGTCATGGTAACAGTTCAGTTGTCATCACTTAATTCTCATCATTTAGCCTTGGTTCAGATATTGCCTCCTCTGGGACTTACATCTCCTGGTATCTTTAGCTGGAGTAAAGGGGCTCAGCCTCTTCATTGTCACAGAGGACACCTTGAATAGAGCATGCTCTGTGAAGATTTGTTTACCTATCTGTCTCCTTCCCAGGAAGTGGAGAGCCCAGGAGAGTGGGGCCTGGCTTTACTTAGTATGTTTAGCCCTGGTACAATGCCTACTATAGATTAGACCCTCCATACGTGGTTGCTAAATGAGCAGAATAACCGATAAAGGGGAAGAGGGATTTAATTTCTAAATTATAGGGTTCTTTTCTATTTTGAAATTTTGTGGATCTTGAATCATGGGCAGCTCCCAAACTTCTGGTGAGTTTCCGGATTCTCAAGCGCCAGTCTTGTAGAAGGGTGTTTTCGCCTGAGTTTTTGAAATGCTTTCTTTCGTTAGTTGAGTTTGTTTGTTTTTGCCCTAAAGACAACTGATGGAAGCATAACTAGCAGGAGTGGCTTACCCCCAGGATGTGCTTGGTTTTCAGGGGCTTATTGTCAGTTACAGGGCATGGAGGTCAAGTTTCTTGAGGAGGGGTGATTTTTTCTTCCAAGAGGAAGACTGGTGATGATACCAAGTTGAAGGAGAACTGCTATGACAAGCCTTTGGGAGGCTCGGATTAGACTGCCTGATTATATTGCTCGCTTAGAAAAACACACAAATGCAAATGAGTAAGAGCTAATACACTTAGGAATCAGAACAGAGATATGAAACCTGCTTGTAGGCCTACGAAAGAGATGTCTATGTAGTACTAATACAGAATCTTCAGGCACATCACGTGAGTATAGACTGCTGGTGAGTCACCTCTCCTGATCGCTCAGCCCTGGGGTCCACATCAGCTGGGAGGGGGTATGATGAGGCATCTGCTCTCAGTCTGTTCCTTACAAGAGACCATGGACCTGCTAGCCCAGACTTGGTCCAATGCCTCTCTGCTAAAGGAGGCTGCCAGGGCTTTCCAAGCTCCCATTTATGGGCTAGGATTTCATCTGTTTCTCTAGGGCAAAAATACTTTTTCTTCAAGGAGTTGAAGGCTAGGGAAACGGTAGTTTCCCACATAAAATCACATCATTGTCAACTTCTGCCCATTTGCATTCAGCAGTCAGGAGGTGATACCTCTGGTACCTTCACCTCTGGTCAGAACTCAGTACCTGTGTACTCATTTGACATGAACTTTCAGAAACAGATGTAGAAAACTTCCAGTATTTTTAAAAAGAAAAAAAAAGTTTCCTTCCCCTTTCCCAAGTGATGAAAGAACTTAAAATTATGATAGGAACTGAGACATTGTTCAGTCTGAATAAGAAGAGGTTGACTGGTAATTTAACTATAGATTATAGGTATTAAAATTTCTTTCTACAGTGGATCACACTCATACATTATTACCACTAGCAATTGAATAAGAGGAAACATGATTGGGAAGGAGCCAGGATTTAGGTGAAATTTTTTTTTTTTTTTTTTTTTTTGAGAGCAGTTATGGACATTTAAGACTGGCATGGATTATGGGGAAACTTCTGAATGGAGAGAATAAAGGATTCTCATTTATTTGGATTGTAAATATGATCTAAATCTGAAATTATGAAATTCTGAAGCTGGAAGAAACTTTGGAAATCCACTCATCTGGCTTGAAGCCAGTCCTCCCAATTCTGTAGGGTGAGAGGGACGGAGAAGTAAAACTTCTAAACCAAAGAAAACGAACAAGCCAAACTGAGATTTTGAAGGTACAATAGTGATCTCGCCCAGGCCATCCCCATTGTGGAATGTCCTGTCCAGCCTCTGAGATGGGTGGTAATCCCACTGTTTCATGAACACATGTTGTGAGGAGCTCCTACTTACTAAGACCTGCTCTCCTTTCTGCTTGCCAGAGTATTTCCTTAGGGTTGATACCAGTCTAATGCTCTGGAGTACACAGTCATTATTCCTAGCATTGCCCCACAGAGTTCCATGAAATGGGCCTTATCTGTTTTTCATAAGAGAGCTTATTTGATATTAAAAACAACTTTCATGTTCTTAAGTCTTCTAGCTGTACCCCGTGTGACATCATTTCTGGGTCTTTCCCCAGCCCAGTAGCCTTTCTCTAAAACCATGCAGGTTGTTAAGGTCTTTGGAAAATGGAGAAGTGTGATAAGCTAAGCTATTTTCATTGAACCTCCATCACCTTGAGCTTAATTGCCTAAGCCCTCTGCTCTGCTCTTCTGTTTCCTTATGCTGACCCTTAACCTTCCTGAAACTTTAGTCCTTCACTGGGTGGTCCCAGTCTTGTATGCATCTCCTGATGCCCCTTGGCTGGGTGCAGACTGCCACTGCCAGGAAGCTCCTACTCCTGTCCTTCCTATTGAAATTCCCCTCCCTTGTATCCTCTCCCAGGACTGCAGCTTTCAGGTGTCAAATACCTAACCTGCTCCATAAGTAGAGCTTTCCAGAACACCTGAGTAGCAGATGCATGACTTTCTGGAGGTGTTGCTTTTATTTTACTTGCTTTTATTTGTAATATAAGCCAATAATAAGGGCAGCAAGATAGCTTGACACGACGGTGCCGTTAGCGTGGTAACAGAGGACAGGCCAGGTCCCTTGTTTACTTCGCAAGTCACACCACCATGAAGGCAGCTCAGCACCCCACTTGCCTAGAGCCAAACCTGCCTCCTCTGCCACCCAATTTTTGAAGGTGGGTGATAAACAGCTCCTATGGCCATTGACTTTGGCTAACCCAGTGAGTTCGATTGTAATTGGATAACTCGCTTAAGTTTCACTGAGGCCTAAAAGAGGCCAGTGCCTTCCAACTATGGTGTCAGAACACATTTCTGTGTTACACTCAGCTGTGAGGTATTAACAGCTCCTGACAACAGCGTACAAAAGTTTGCAAATGACTTATTTTAAAATACCTATATAAAAACGAGACTGGATTCATGTTCAACCCTAAGATACTACTTTCCCCTTGCATTCCCATATGTTTCCTCATGCAGGAGAGGAAGGGACAGAGCTGCAGCTATTGTGGGGATCTTGCATTACGTGTAATGGTGCACCTCTGATCACAGTGGGACTTCTGCATCCCTATAATTCTTGAAGTGTTTGCTCTGTTCCAATGAACACTTTTGAGGAAAGTTTCTTAGAGTCTGGATTCATGCATGCTTGTGTTTTGTGCAAGGGAATGTCATGTCCTCTGCATCTCGACAGAAAGGTTGGCAAGAACGGTCAGAGATTGTACCTTCACTAGCCACATCTGTTGATCGGATAGAGCTTGAAACACATAGGGAGGCACCTCTGGGGTGATTTCAGCAAGTTCTATGCAGCCTTGTCTCCTCAAACATCTCCCAGGGGCCATGCCCAAAATACTATGATTAGTTATTTAGGATGAGCTTGGCTTTCTTTGAAAGACGTTTCATAAGTAACTGATCTTTAAAAAATAATTTGGTGAATGGACTAAATTTTTCTCGGCCTTTGGGTGGTACTGAATTCAAGAAGAATCCTGTGTTTCAGGAGACTTTTTGAGAGTAAATGTTCATGTCTCCTTTTGAAGAATTCATATCCCATGCTTCTTATATCACTCAATTTTCTATCTGTTCACCTCAAGGGTGATAGAATTGTAACATCCCAGTTGGCAAATGGATTAAATAATCCATTATTGAGTATCAAATGGCTGTTAAAAATATTATTCCCTTCACTTATCAGGCCATTCATCTCCCCATCCATCCGTCCATCCTGTCCATGTATGCATCACTGCTTGCCTAGCTCTGTGGTATGTGCTCAGTACTTCAAGTAGGGGAACTCTGAGGTTGCTATCGTGTGTGTGTGTGTGTGTGTTGGGGGGAAAGGAGGAACAAATCACAACATGAGTGGTAATTACTGTAATAGCAGAAGACGCAATGTGCTGTGGAGTGCAGGTAAGGGAGTGATTAACTCTCTTCCTAGATTGTGCTTTCATTTTTTGGCAGAAGTAAGTGGAATCCATGTTAATTTTTTCCTGTATGTATTAAATATAAGCACAATGTCAGGACATGGGCTTATTTGTAAGTGAGGATGGCATCAAAGGAACTACAAAAGGGATGATGAGTGTATGTGCAATTCTGCAGCTCTTATAGGTTACCTGTGAGCAAGGTGTAAGAGAAAGAATCATGAGTTGTAGAAGGTGGAAGAGGCTATAAAAGTCAACTAGTTCAACTATCTTCCAAAATGAAACAAAACAAAACAAAACACCCTTCCTATTAAATGGTTAATAGCCCTCCCCCATCCCAGAATATTTACAATGATGAATAGGCAGCATGGGAGTGTGAAAAGAACATTGGCTTACAGTTTGATAAAACCTGCACTTACATCCTGCTTTCTCTGTGTGCCTGCTGTGTGTCTACGGGAAAGTCATGTAACAACCCTGAACCCATTTTTCTTACTGAAAAGTGGAAATGATAGTATTAACTTTGCAAAGTTATTGTTACTATGAGAGGAATTGTATTTGAAATGCATGGCTTACTGCCTGCTCAAAAGAAGTCCTTAATACATGTTAGGCATTGTGGGTGGTTTTTTGTTTGTGTGTTTTAATTGTTGGAGAGCTCCTTTGAAAGCAAAGCTTTTCTCTTCTAGAAGTAATGTGCATTAATGTATTCCTCACCTCCTACCCATTGTCAAATCAACTGCAGTTTTAGGTCCTCTGCCGTTGAGGCTAGCAAAGGTCACCAATGACTGTCCAGTTGCTGGCTTCTCTGGAATGACATAATGGGCCTCCTCTTCATTCTTAAAAGGTTGTCTTCATTGGCTTTCATGGATTTCCTCTTTGACTTGTTTGCCAGCTCCTCTCCACTGAATCCTAAATGTTGATGTTCCTTTTTTTTTTATAAGTTCTTCCAGGCAATTTCATCTCCTTACACACAATCCTCCTTACACAGTAGGATTGACTACTGCTTCTAGGCTGATGAGTAACACCTCTATATTTGTAACCTAATCTTTTCTCTGGAGCATTCTCTCAAACACTGTACAGAACGGTTGCTGTGGATGGGTATGGTGAAAATAAAGTGAGGTATTGCTTTGCCTGTGTTTTCTAGCCTGGTTGACGTTACCATCGTCCATCCAGGGTAATTAAACCTGTCATTAAGTTCAGGTCTTCTAACTATTTCACCTAGTGCTGCAGTAGCTTCCCAAAGCTGCTGAAAGCTTCTTTTTGCTTTCAAACTTGTCCCTTCTCATAAATTAATTTTCCCATATTGGCACTAGAGGAATCATTTAAAAATGTACATCTGGAAAAAAATAAAAATGAACATTTGATTATGCTAATCCCCTATTTGGTTGTTGACCTTTTTCTTAGTGGTTTGTTGCAACTCTTTATGTATTATGGAATTTGACCCCTATTGCGTGAAATTTGAAAATAGGTTTAATATAGCATGTCTTACATTGTATTGCATTTAAGTCTCTGCAATTTATTAGAATATAAATTCTTGAGAGAGAACATTTTTTTATTTATAGGTGTATTTGGAATGCTTATCTGTGTTTTGGTCTATATCAAGTTGATTGAGCTAAACTGAACTACTTCAAAATGCCAATGATACTTTCCATGGCCTTGTATTTGCTTTACCTCTATATGGACCAGTCTAGCTCATTATTGTGTCCTTCTCTGTAAAACTTCTCTGATCTCAGGCATAGCTGTCTGCTATACTTCTTATACTTTGTACATACAATATATAATAAACATTTGTAACAAAATTTTCTCTTTGTGAAATTACCCAGGAAGGCCTTACCTACTTCATCTACCCAGTGCTTAGTATGATGCCTGGCACATAATTAATCATATTATTCCATCCTTCCCCTTCCCCAGCAAACAAATTGATTGGAAAAGATATATCTGTGCATCACAAATCCGTAATGATTCTAGTACTTCCATTTTCTCCCCCTTTCTAATATCATATTTTTTATTAATGTATTCAAGTTGGATTATTTTTCCTAGTACTCTTCACTTCTGGAATACTTGACCTCCTCTTCCTCCTCCCCAGGCATGTGCATGTAAATCTATTAAGCCAAGTCCCCTTCACTCTGGATTTTGTCATTATTTCAGGCAATTCTAAGCACAGCAGTTAAAGGAATACCTTGGTTTGATTTAAATCTTGCTTACCTTATCCTTGGTTCTAGCCTTTTTAGATCTTTTATTTAAACATTTGGATTCTCTTACTTCTTCTTTTTAATTATTTGCCCCAATTAACGTCCTTAGTGGATTTTCCTAGGTCTTATACCTAAACCTGGCAACCAAATGAATTTTTGGAGCCATTCAGTTTAGATGAGTAAGTTCACAAAATCTTTATTTTCGGTTCTGCATATGTAACATGGGAAAAAATCCCACCTGTGTTAATAAAGAAGCTGTGGCTTCTGTACCAAAAAAGGGAAATGCTTGAATAATTGATTGTCCTTGATCTTTTTCTTACCTAATTAGTGTATTTTTCTATGACTGTACTTGGAATGATAAATTTTTAGAAAATATCCAATGCTTTTGCCTACTCTCAGATGTATTTTAATCTTTTGTCATTTTAGACAGTAGAAGAAATGAACTTTTCAGGGATAATGATTAGACGCTTGGTGTCTTTATTGCTGGCATTTGTTTTATAATATATTACATTGCAATTATATTTGAAGGAAATACTTTAACTTGTTGGCTACTTTGCTTCTTCACAGAATCTTACTCAAAGTAAGTAAATAAGTAATCAAGCTCCTTTATATATTTTTGAGGTTTTATATTAATGTATATGGCCTGCACATACATTACATAATTTTATCCTTCCAGTAACTCTGAGGCTAGGAGAGATGCCATACCTTTTGAAGGTCACACAGCAAGTAAATAGTGGAGCCAGTATTTGGATTCCAACAGTCTTGACTCCAGATCCTGGGCTTTTACCACCATAACACTGCGTTGGCTTGCACACAAGGTCAAATTCATTAGGTAGCATCAACGAATTGATAGAAAATAGACTTTATTAAGGATTTGTTTTTATATAAAATACTGTCACTGCTGGCCATCATTTTAGTAGATTATCATTGGATTGTTCTGTGAGAGAAAAATCTTGCACTTTTGTGGGGCAAGTATTTCTGTTTCCTTTTTAGGAATAGATAGCCAGGGCTCACCAACAACGGGACTAGACTGTTAGCTAGTCTTTGCTTGCTTTACTGACTTAATCGTGGTGTTACAGAACAAACTAATATAAAACATAGGAAATGCTGTGAGTTACATAAGGAAGATATTTTTATTAGACCTTGACAAGGTTTTTTGTCCAAGTTAAAACTATAAAAAAAAAAAAGATCCAGCTATTATAGGTGCTGTTGGCCTTTGTTATAGAGACTTTGCTTCTTCATATTCATTTTCATATTTTTGTCACTAAAGCAAATAAAGGAAGCCACATAGCTAAAGTGAAAGCCACTTCAAGGAGACGTCACATGAAACATTTTGAGGAGGGAGTTATGTGGTTTCGTTGTGACATTTTAGATGAAAATGCAAATTGTTTTGAGATCAGAATTTTTTCATTTACTACTTATAACTCTTCTGTACTATGACGAATGTTTGGGACTAGCCTAGTTACACTTTTCAACTGATGTTGTAATTATTTAAAGGCAAGGGTGATGACTCAGATCCAGAATTTTGATGCTTCTCTGAGGCAGTTAAGTAAATTTATTTCTTTTTTCACATGATTGCTAAACAGATTTCTGATCCAACTGAACCTGGTTTGACTGATTTTGAGAAGTCCTGTGATTGAAATAGTTGTAGTCACAGGCTTAGGTGGAAAAGATTTAGCACCCTGCCTTGATTCCCTGAGTCTGTAAATTCAGGGAGCTTCAATTTCATTCTGAGACCTCTGGGTTTCCTTTGGTTCATTGCTAATACCCCCTGTATGTGGGAAAATTTCTTCCCTGCTGGAATTAGCTTGGGTTCATATTTCCTTTTCCTATCCGTATTTCCCCCTGTGACATTTTTGTGAACCTTGGACTTCAAATATGACCTTTATTTGATGGTTGTTTAAAGGTGTTCATTAACACGTGGAAGAAAAAAAAAATTGAATAACTTTGATTCTTAGATACCAGTACAACTAGGGTGTTTTATTGACAATTCTTGTTTTGTTAATTTTATTCATATTGAAGTGTAAGACATTTCATGGCCTGAAAAAAACAAAATACATATTACAGCTTTTTGCTGTGTGTGTTTATTTTAATCCTTGGCCTAGACCTTGACTTGAAATAAGCTTTACCATTTAAGGAAGTTGGTACTGAGATATGATTATACCTAGGGATTATTATTGTACACATAGATAGTTAGAATGTTATTAGTATAGGAAAAAATACCAGGTAAGTCTGTATTTAGAAAGGAATATCTAAGTAAAATAACCAATGACTAAGCATTCTGTTTGTGCCTTATGTGAATAATATGAGCAATATGTAAGGAATATGCTTTTTAAATATGGCTTTCATTTTATTTTATCTTTTCAGTGTTCCAAGATTCATTGCTTATATAAAATTAAAAAAAAAAGAAAGTGGAAGCCAAAAAAAAATTATATATATATATATGGTTTTCATTTGTATCCTAACACTGAAATTGTGAAATAGAGGATTAACTAAAAGAATGCCTCTTTTGAGAATTCCTGTAGTAAGTGCAGCTTCCGAACTCACCTATTTTTGCTTTTTCTTGAACTAATGAAGGAGGCTAACATACTTGTAGTACATTCCAGATTGTAAAGTTTTTTTCTTGCGGAGGAGAGCAGGACTCTCAGTCCCATTCAGTCACAATATTTGATTACAACTCAATTGGAATAGACAAAAGTGAGACTCAGTATGGCCTTGCTTCTTCATATTCTGAAAAAATGGAAATGTGCATAAATTATTTTCAGTATGACCACTATTTTTAATAATTTCTCCTTTTACTCTGTGCTAAACTGTGTAGTATGAAATTGTGCATTTTCCTTCTGTGCAGGGTGTCCAACTATGAGGTTCTGTGAATGGTTTCTTTCTGGAATGATGGAGTTGTCTCCAATAATGGATATTTAAAAATTATTATATAATCATTTGTAATTACATTACAGATAATAAAGGTACCATCTGCTTTTATTTGAACTTCTGTCCTATGAAGAGATAGCACCAGAAGTGATATTTTGCTTTTGCTTATTTAGCATGTATTCAAGGCATTGCCTGCTATCCCCAGCTACTGTTCAGATTTTCCTAAATGAAGGGAGTGAGTGGGAGGAAAAGCTGTGTTGCTTGTATTCGGGGTAATAGTGAAACAGTTAGAAGTGGTGTCTATCTATAGGTCACCCTTAGTTGATTTGTGTTGTCATGCAAGAAACTTTTTTATGTATTTATCTCAGGACACACATTCTGGAGAATTCGCTATATGCTACTTTTTGCTCGCCCTTTCTCCCTTTCTTTTCCTTTCCCTTCCCCTTTCCTCCTTCCCTTCCTCCCTCCCTCCCCCTCTTCTTTCTCCTTCCTTCCTTTTTAAAGTCTTAATTATTTAAGTAATCTCTACACCCATTGTGGGGCTCGAACTCACGACCCCAGGATCAAGAGTTGCACCCTACTCTAACTGAGCCAGTCAGGCACCCCATACTCATTGCTATTTCTGAAGGAATCTGGTCTAGAATGTTAAGAAAGAGGTAATGGGAAGGACTGGTATGTAGGGTGAAGACACTCCCATCAGTCTTCACAGCCCCACTGGTCTCTATTTTAGAAACATTTTGGGGTGCCTGGGTGGCTCAGTGGGTTAAAGCCTCTGCCTTCGGCTCAGGTCAGGATCCCGGGGTCCTGGCATCGAGCCCCACATCAGGGTCCCTGCTCAGCCAGGAGCCTGCTTCCCCCTCTCTCTCTGCCTACTTGTGATTTCTGACTGTCAAATAAATAGAATCTTAAAAAAAAAAAAAAATTTAAATAGAAACATTTTATCATTCTCGTTACTTCTCTTTAAACTGACCCATTAGGGTAAAATTAAATTTATATTTATGATGTGGCCTGCTTGGTGTCAGTTATTTATTTATTTTTTAAATGCCGTTTCCTTTAATTCCTGTAGTCATCCTCATAAGGCAGTTAATGGGGCATCCTGTTCGACTGAAGAGGGCAGTGGGGGTCAGAGAAGTTATTTCTTCATCATCACAGAACTAATCAGTGGTGAAGCCAAGATCCCAAAACAGAACATTTAAAACTTATTTTGAAGGATAAGCAAGCATACATAGAAGTTGGAAGGAGAGAGCCATTAACCCTATGTGCTTGTTCCACAGGTTAAGCATTGAGATCCCACATTTCACTACATTTGGTTTACCTGAGCCGAAGGCAGAGGCTTTAAACCACTGAGCCACCCAGGCGCCCCTTCTTTTCTTTTTCTTTGCTGAAATATTTTAAAGCTGATCCCATATATCATGTTATCGACAGTGCAAATTTCAGCTCGAGAGCAAATATTTTATCTCTGTACCAGATGTTCTAAGTATAGGAGAGAATGACATAATAGGAAGACTGTGAACGAGTGGAAGCCATATTTTTCCAGAAAACAAGTTAAATATCTTGTGTTGAGGTTATTTGATATGGGTCATTGTCATTTGCTGCTCATTTATTAATAAGATCATAATAAAACACATATTACCTACCAAGTACCAATTCTGGGCTCGGAACAGCCCCCTGATGCCTCACGCATTGCTGTTTATTTAGTTCCCAGGAACCGTGTGCTATGTAATCATTTCTGTGGCTTCAAGTTACTTTTTAAAAATAATTTTTTAAAGTATCTTTTTACATAGAAGTAAAATAACAAATTACCCTTAAATTGCAATATCTGTTGTACCCCTTTATCTCACCTTTAATACTAATTATAGTAATGTATTGATGGAGGAATAGAAGGCTGTTGCTCTAAGTGGGGACCGTACACCAGCAGCCTCTGCAGGGCCGGGGAGCACGGGAGAATTACAACCTCAAGCCATACCCCAGAACTTTCGAATTAGAACTGCTTTTTTTTTTTTTTTTTAAGATTTTATTGATTTATTTAACAGAGAGAGAGAAAGAGAGATCACAAATAGGCAGAGAGGCAGGCAGACAGAGAGGGGTAAGCAGGCTCCCTGCTGAGCAGAGACCCCCCGATATGGGGCTCTATTCCAGGACCCTGAGATCATGACCTGGGCCAAAGGCAGAGGCCCCTACAACTGCATTTTAAATAAGGTCCTTAGGTGATGTAGAAGCATATTAAAGCTCAGCAAGCCCAGGGTAGCATTTAAATAGTGCCTCCCAAGCGTGGCTGCACTTTCCAGTCACCCAGAAAACTTTTACAGTGATCAATGCTCAGACCTGTCCCTGACCAATTAAATTATAGACTCTTCAGGTGAGGCCCCCAGCATCACTTTTTTTTTTTTTTTTTAAGTCTCCCAGGTGGTTCTTTTGTTAGGCTAGGCTTTAAAATGCACTGGTTTAATAGAACTAGAGTATCTTTCCAATTGTCAGCTACTCTGAACAAAGAATTTCATCTCGCAAATCATATATTGAAAATGATGCCATTAATGTAAATGAGAGTTGAAGATGAAAGAAATTCTGGGTTTACACTTACTCTTTTTTTGGTGATGGTAATTCATTGATCACTCCATAGGAAATACTTCCCTTTGATGCAGGACTAGACATCTTCACTCTTCTTATTCTTCCTTGGCACTAGGGAATAAAAATACTGCCAAAATACATTGTCTATTTTTGTTCCATTTTTTTCCTTCAGGTGAAGAATTACGCGGAGGGAGGCAGGGAGATACGAAATACCAAATGTATAAAAACCGGACCAATATCATTAAATAAACTCATGAGGTCACTCTAGATAGGATTCGAAATATTATGATTTTGTTCTTATTTTTTTTTTCCCTGTGTTGGGACATGGATGTTTGCTTTGCTTTGTCCGTGTCTTCAGTTCCAGAAATAAATTTGTTCACTCAGCTACAGTTATGGAGTGCTTAGTAAATGCAACCAAAGTAGTGGAAGGAAACTGAACAATGGAGAAGAGGTAGATATTTTTGTGCTCCTCACCTTGAGTGGTTTAGAGCCTGGGCTACTGGAGCCAAACTGCCTGTGTTGTGTCCTCCCTCTGCTGCTTCCTTGCTCTGGGGCCAAGTGATTACGTGCCTCAGTAGTTTGTTTTTTTAAACCTGTGAAACAGGGTAATAATGGCACCTACCTGTAGAGTTGTTGAGATGATTAAATGAATCAATATATTTGTTAAAGCCCCTGAAAGCATGTCTGGCGTGCATGTAGTAAGCGCTAAGTTTTTGCTGATGATGTTACTGTTATAAATATTACATACCTCGAAGAGTAGAGGTGGCCTATGAATGAAAGCATAGATCCCTATCCTAATGGTTTTAACATTTGAGAGATTCTTTAGGTTAAAGCAGGATTTTTGTTCTGGGATATTGCATTCATGATTAGATCAGGGGCACAAGATGTTCAGGGACATATTCTGTCTTCATTTATTCCTTACTACGTTGGGTAAGTGGGTTAATCAGTCCACCCTGGACTGAGGGTGGGGGGAGGGTGGCACGTGAGGGGGGCCTGGCAGGGGACACTCATCACACGACACGACACAATTAACCTGAGTTTGTTGCAGTACTTTACATTCCTTGAATATGAGGCACTGAAGAAAATCACATTTTAGTCTTTAAAATAATTGCTTTCCCAAAAGCCCCGTAGTAGCACGTTTGAGTATTTTTAAAGCTATTCATTAGATTAGTGGCATTTTACGGTTTGGCTTCATTTGAGGAATGGCTTTAGACATGGAGGAAATGTGGCAGACAGATTAGGAGGCCAGCACAGTGGGCCTGGGATCACTGCAATATTAGAACCATAAGAAGTGGATACTTCAAGGGAGCTAAAGATTACATTTTAGCCCAGTGCCTTTATTTCACAGATGACCAGATTGTGGCAGAAGTGTGAGTTTTAGTGGTCTTAAGGGGAAATGAATATTCTATTATAACTTATTTTTTGGTTCTTTATTCATTAATTAAATATATTGTGGGCATATATGTACATACATACGGCAAGTGTAGCAGAAATCATGTAATAGCAACATTGAAATTTTCTACAATAAAATGTTTTTGTGTCTTTTTATGTCCTCCCTCTTCAGAGTTGTGATATCAACTAAATATATTACTTCTTTATTGCAAGCATTTGGAATAGACTATGGTATCTATTTTTTTTTTTTTATGGGCAAGATTAGGCATGTTTTTATTGGCATAGGAAAAGTTGCTATGTGAAAAGAGTGACTATTTTATTATTTATTTAACATTTAACCTGAAAGTCAAAATGTGTTCAAAAGAGTTCATTTGACAAGGGTTCTGAGTCAGGAGTATTAAAGGACAAATGAAACAAGGATTTCTTATTCTTAATCAAGGTTGGGGGAGAGGGCCAACCTTCCGCAGGGGAAATGACTATAAATGGTCTTTGCAGTTAAAGACGTCCTCTGTTGCAACAGCTGCCTTTCTGGTTGGCCTGGTTTTCCCCTTTCTTCACAGAGTATTGCTGCTAAAAACACCTTTCTCTTGGCACTTGAACTCTGCCATTTGACTCTTCAATTTTCTCTTGTGTCCTGCATAAATTAAATTTTCTTGGTTTTACTTTTGAAGCTTTGTGCATCCTTGGTACCAGGCTGCTTGCCTTTGTTTTCGTTGTGTTATTCCCATCTTGGGGGCCAGTTCACTGGTACTTGGTATCCTTGGAAGGGTTTCCTCGTTTTCATGCCAGATGACAACAACAAATGATCCCAGCTCCTTGGACCTTTTATAGTTAGCTTCTTTGGGAAGAAGATTTAGGGAAAGGAAGTAAAAAGTAAATTGTATTCAACACTGAAGATGGAATGACATTCACTTCCACTGATGGACTTTTTGGTCCCTGATGGTATTTCTAAGCCTGTAGGCTAAGGGCTGCTTTTCCTTGCTTTAGTGACGTTATAGTGCTGCCAGAGTCACACCCAGCACTGATTTACCTATGAAATACTCTTCTGTTTGTTTTCTCAAAGAAATACATGTAGTTTCTGAATTTCGTTTTTTTAAATTGTAATTCTTTAAGTCAATTGTACTAGTGGATTTGTGTTTCTACTTTTTAATTCTGAGTTACAAATGCACAAAAGATAAATATGTATGGACATGTTCATCTCCATAGCTATGCTGTCCTGGAGTTTGTTTATAAGCATTGTCATTTGTAACATGGAGGTGAGAAAATGGAATCTTTTGAATCGCATGGATCATGGGTAGATATAGAAACACAGATCATACCCGCTGTATGAGTCTTTTGATAGAAATAGCATAAATCCCATCAAAAATAGCTGGTATTGGAATTGGAAGTCTAAGGCCTGGATTTGGCTTCAGTGCACATCAGGGTTCTCCTCCTCACCCCTCTGTGATGCTCTCCTTTTGGCTGGCTTTAAAATCATGCAGGCTTTTGCTATGTTGGGGGAAAGATGCCCACCAGGAGATCTAGACTTACATGGTCTTTCACTAGAGGTCTCAAAATAGGCCTGACCCAGTATACATCAAAATCTATATGCTCCCTCTAAAAAGATTTTAATGAAATCCTATGCCTCTCCCTGTCTTGAATCAGTCTTTATGTTCAGGTCTGCCTACTGACAAAGTAATGACAGCCTAATTACAAATTAGAATATTGCTTCTTGAACTCAAGCTTAGAATGAAGGAATAGCTGTGATGTGTCCTGTTTCGGTCAAGCTCTTATAGTCTGAAACATTCTCCTTTTTCTACTACAAGTATATTTCTTTCCAAAAACCATGACCAATCACTTGGAATCTGAGCCCTCTCCACTGTAGGAAACACATTGAAATATTATATCTTTTTAAAAAAATATGCCATTGAAGATATTCTATGGCTGTGCTGATCTGTTTTTATAACCATCTTCTTTTAGCAGCTAGACGTTTTGATATCAATAATCTATATAAGTCAACAGGTAAGTTTTACCTGATTACATCTCAAGGTAACTGTTTTGGGGTCGCTTATACGGAATGCCTCCCTAATGCTAATACCTAATCTCAAATGTAAACTCTTTTTTAATCACATTTAAGATAGGTTACTTTTGGATTTTTTTTTTTTTTAATGTACTACAAATGTTGCATACGTAAATTCTCAGTGGTTTCTATAAAACCCAACATTTCCTAGTTTTGCTATTAGGTTTGTTGATCTTTACGTACTTTTGAAAAGTAAGACTAGTTTACACAACTTGTAGCTGATCTAGAAATTTGTGGAAATTAGTGAACACTGAACAGATGCTCCTGAGTGAGAGTTACTCTTACATGGGGCACCTCCCCTAATTAGTAGCCTTTCCTTGGAGACATGCCAAGCAAGCTCAGTATCAGTAGTCATACCATAATCTTAGTCACTTTTTAAATAACATACCACTAGCTTTTAAAAATAATAATGTAATTTGTTCCTCATTCTTTTTGGGAGCCACCCATTACTGAAGGAAGGTAAGACAATTTTCTCTTCTGTTCTTCCTTTTCAAGCCAGGCAGCTTTTTTCAATCTGATATAATTCTGAGAAAGAATTCTATGCGTCCAAAGCTTAGTAGCTCATAAGAAAGTCTCTCAATGTCTGCCTTCTTTTAAAATAATTTTTTTTCTCTTTATTATGTTCTTATTTGCTATCACTTTAAATTAAATAATTAGTTAATTAATTTATTTTACTTTTTAGTCTAGAGATTGCTTGTCCAGCAGAAATGGAGCCAGTATACCTTGAGAAGTATAGAAGCCTGTGTAGAAAAATTTAGCAATGGGGATGGTTTGGACAAAGTGAGAATCTCCAAACAAATTACCGTTGTGCATTCCTTAGATTTTAGGTCTTTTTGTTAAAAGTTGCATGCAAGTGGTAATATATAGTGAACAGTACGTTGGACCATTAGAATTCTTTTGGAATTTATAGTGGATTTTATATTCACATTAAAAACAGAGAATGCTGACTATTAAGTTATACTCAAGCATGAGGTTGTAGACCTTAACTTTAAGAGTACTATCAAATCTTAAACAATCCTTTAATGACTGTTGCTGGAAGATATCTATTTTATTTCCCTTCTTGACCTCTACTTCATATTCCTATTTTAGTGCTGTATATTGATACTTGAATAGAGCAAGTATTACAGTACTATATATATATGTAATCCTAAAAATATAATATTTAAAAATAAACCTTATAATTTCAATAAAGCTCCTAGATTAATGATTTATTTTAAGATTGGATAGGCAAGTATGGTGCCTACCTCTTATCAAGTTGACCTTAATCTAAGCCCATCATTAATGAAGACTGTTTGCTTACCACCTCCTTGATTTCTTTAAAAAAGATTTCATTATTTAAGGATTTTCTTTCATGAAATATCATTTTTACTTAAAAAATACTTAATAGTTGAAATTCCTTTTGTTAAATGTGCTATAAACTTATTTAAGAGGAATGATTTAGTTGGTATGGGGGTTTTCTGAGGCCAGGCCTTTTATAAACAAATGTTAATAGGTTAGTTCAGTAGTTGAGCTTTTTTTCATACCATTCAGTGGTTTAAATGTTTTCTGAATCCATTTCTTAAAAATACAGGTTCGGTATTTATTCTAAAGCTTGAATGTATGTTATTACCTCTAGTGGGTGATTTATATTCCAGAGTGGCTTTAAATGTGTTATTTACTATAGTAAACTTTTATTAAAAAGTAGGAAATAGTAGTAGGTAACACTCGTTGAGTGGTTGTATGGATTAGGTATTATTCCAACCTATTTCTCATGTAGTAATTTATTTAATTTTCCGAGCAACTCCAAGAAGTAGATACTATTATTATCCCCATTTTATAGTTATAGAAGCTGAGTCACAGAGGGAATCATTTGCTCAATGTCACACGGTTTGTCAATGTCGACACGGAGACTCCACCTAGAGACGCGGTTCCAAAGATTGCTCTTTGTTCTGCATTATGCCTCTCCAAGGACTGTAAGAATACTGGACTGTCACAAAGTGGACCATCATGTGGACCTAAATCCACAAAAACGCAGTTGATTAAGTAGAATTCTCCGATTCTGGAAGAGGTAGACAGGTAATATTGCCAGTCTCCAAGTATTATTTGCTCTGACAAGTAATACCATTGTATCATGTATATTTTGATAGGACATTATTTCTGTGTTTAGTTTTGAGCCACAGTCCTTGTAAATCTAACATAAAGAATGACTGAACACACTGACATGCATGGGATGGGAGCACATAAAGAGCTTACAAAGACGGAATGTTTAGTCTTGCATTTAAGATTATGGTGAGATAGGGAAATTCACTTGTCTGCTAACTTTTCGGAAATACATAGAATTTAAGGATAAACTTCACGGTCTTGATTATGGATTGAATGAGTTGAAAGTACGTCACTTCACAAAGAAATTGCAGTGTTGCCTGTGTGTGTGTATGCGTGTGCATGGATGGGTTGGGAGTGCTGAGACGAGGGGCCCCAAGTCCATGTTTCAGGGACAACACGTGATCTAGTTTTGCTTGATGGAGGATTATTGGCTGGCTTTGTCTCACTGAATGCTGTCAGATGGATTCTAGGAAATGAGTGTGGGGAGTGGGGAAGGTTTCTGAGAGAGAGGAGGGGAGAGTAAATGCCACGAGGAGTGGAACATTAAAGAAAAAATATTTAAAGAGATTTTCAAAGACTTTTTTGTTTTGTCAGTGAAATGACTCCTTCTATCTTCCCAAAAACCTTTTGTAAAAAGTGACTTTTGTGGGGGTTAGTGCTTTTGAAGTTATACATCTGTTTTTCTCAAATGCTTCATCAAGAAAGAAAAAAGACTGTCTGGGACATGGCATCAGGGACTAAGGAAGTCTATTCACATTCACGTTATGGATGGACAAATTGTTTTTAAATACTAATGGTACTGTAAAATGTTTGAGGCTAGGTGGGCCTAGATTACTTATTGAAGCAGCGTTCAGATTTTTAAAAAATTTTTAAAAATTATTTTTATTAAAATATAATGTATTATTTGTGCCAGGGGTACAGGTCTGTGAATCATCAGGCTTACACATTTCACAGCACTCACCATAGCACCTACCCTCCCCAATGTCATATTTGATTACTTATCAACATTTGCATTTTATCCTGTGTTCTCTGGTTATTTGTCCAGGACTTCTGGATACTAGAAGAATTTTGGAACATGAAGGACCATTTAAACTCAGTGATACCCCCATTGGTAGAATTTATCACCTAATCCAATATCCTGTATTCAAACACAGGAGGGGGAAAAAAAAGATTTATTTTTTCCCTAGGTTCCTCCAAATATTCACTATTATCTTACATTTTAGTAACAATAAAACTCTGGTTTTTAGTTAAGCAGCTTGCTGTCAAGCCAGAAAACACATTTCCCAGCCCCCTTTATAGTTAGGTGAGTGCCCGTGACTAAGTTCCGTCCAGTAGGAAGTTTGAGTATTGAGTGGTGTTTTGAGATACAGACTTAAAAAAAGAGAGGTAACACATCCCTCCACCCCCATTCCTTTATCCTGTTTCCTGGAATGCAGTTGCAATGGCTGGAGCTCTGACAGCCATTTGGGATGAGAATCATACACCAGAGAATAGGAAGTAGTCAGCTAAAAGAAGTCTGGGTCCTTGATGACTTTGTGGAATTGCCATACTAAATCTGGATTACCCAGTTTGATTTATTTTCTGTGAGAGAGAATTCAACTTCTGTCTTATTTAAGTCATTGTTATTTTGGGTTTGTCATATGCAGCTGAATCTAATTCTAGCAGATGTAATTCCTTTTCCATACAAAAAAGTCAGTGAATAAGATCTTTTTTGGATACTTTATTTATTGGCTTTATTCTCATGGGCATATTTTGCATCCTAAATGAGAGACTCTGATTCCTACATGTAAATATTAGTGAATAATCAGAAGCAGCAAAGTACATCTAGGGAGAAGAGCATGAACTTGACTTCAAATTCTGCTAATTATGGGATCCTGGATTAGTTATTTAACCACACCGAGTCTCAGTTTCTTTTTCTGTAAAACTAAGATTGTAGTGTTTTCCAAAGATGATTGTTGAATAAAATATAAATATTTAGTTCAGTGTTTAGCACTTACTAAGCTTAGAAGTCACATTTGTTAATTCCCGTTTTTCCGTTATATTAAAGGATCTGAGATTATGTCAAATGGCATATTCCTCTAATGGCACTGAGGAAATAAAAAAAGCAGAAAAATGGACCATGTTAAGGCTATTGGCAGGAAAAAAAAAAGTAAAGGAAATTTACGCCAGGTAGGAGGGCCTCCACTAAAGGACAATCATAGGAGACTACCAACAAAAAAGAGGCTAACAAGAATTCATCAGGATGTGAAATGGAAATTGGGTTGTTAGGAGTTGGTATTTATGTGTTAAGGCTAATTTCAGGATTTTATATACAGAGAACAGAGACTTAATGGGTAAGTTCATAATCCTCTCACTAAGCAGGACTGTAATGCTTAAATGAAAAAACAGTCGAATCAAGAACTAGTTGTTTCTAATTATTTTGAAAAAAAAATATAGTTGATCTGTGAACAATGCAGGGATTAGGAATGCTGATCTACCACAGTCAAAAATCTTCATATAACTTTTTTGTTTTATTTATTTATTTATTCATTTAACAGAGTCCACAAGTAGGCAGAGAGGCAGGCAGAGAGAGAGGGGGAAGCAGGCTCCCTGCTGAGCAGAGAGCCAGATGTGGGGCTCTATCCCAGGACCCTGAGATCATGACCTGAGCTGAAGGCAGAGGTTTTAACCCTCTCAGCCACCCAGGCACCCCTTCATATGAATTTTGACTCTCCAAAACCTTAACTGCTAATAGCTCATGTTGAGTAAACCCTTACCGATAACATAAATAGTAGATTAACACATATTTTTTGTGTCATATGCTCACAATACTGTAAGCTAGAGAAAAGAAAATGTTGTTAAGAAAATCGTAAGGAAGAGAAAATGCATTTATAGTACTAGACTGTATTTATTGAAAAAAATCCATTTATAAGTTGATTCATACCATTCAAACCCACGTTTTCAAGAGTCAACTGTATATTGTCCTGCTGCAGAATGGTTTTTATGAGAAGAAACTAAACAGTGACTCTTAGAATCTTAGAATGAAGGAAAGTGGCCATTCAGGTAACGAAGAAATAGTTTGGAGGATTGATTTTTTTTTCTTTTTTTTTTTTTTTTGTATTTTGTTTCCAGTATTTTCTTTGTGGTTCAGATGAAAAAATGTAGAAAGCATCTCATAGGGATTATTTTTATTCTTTTAAATATATTGAGTCAGGTACTTTTTATTAAATTATTTAAAATGTTAAGTGGCGACAGGAGTATTATAATGCCATGTAGTTTTCATAGCAGAGCAATAAGCAACTTAAGAATTATTGTTTTGAAAATTATATATTTTGGTCACTTGGCTGGTAATATCTCCTTAATTAAAATGTGATACATTAGAAGACTAATTCCAAAACTTATTCTTTAAAATCAACATATGTTGCGATACATACAGTAATGTTGCCAGGACAATTGTTGGATAGTGTAGTGCAAACATATTTTTGCAAATATCTGATTCCCTTTAGTTTCTGGATTGTGTCCCAGTTTTAGATGTAGGGTAGGTATGAAATTGCTGGGCATTAGATGGACTTAAACATTGCAAATGCATTCTATTTTCTCTCCCAATTGCTTGACAGCCTCTGACTCCTTTTTCCTATTGTACAGTAATGACTCTATTCTCCTAGTGTTTGTCCCTCAGTTGAAGTGCTTCTTAGAATAGGATCAGTTCCCTCATTTTTTCATGTGTTCATTAATCAGCTCTGGTTGACTTTTAATTATGCCAACCTTTGTATTCATAGCCATTTAAAAGTTAAGTTTAATAGAGTTTTAAAGTATCCAAACAAGGTGTATCTTATATAATTTTATTTTCACTTAAAATTCTGTTACTAAAAAAGCCAGCATGGGGATTTGCTTATAATAAATCATGCCTTCTTCTAGGAATTTTAAAAGTTTGCTTAATGGGACTCGTGAGTAATAGCTGTGAGGTCTGAATTGCCTCAGACTCCAGACATTTCAGATGAAAGTTTCTACCAACATGAGTGCTGATCTCCACTTATGCTGCTAGAGGTTGGTTGGGAAAGTTAGGGCTGGGATGTTCTCTTGCAACACAAAACAGAACATAAACTGAAATGAAGACAATATTGTGTAAAATCTCCATGTCTGCCATGTTTGCAGATGTCAGCCATGCAAATGAGAACATTAATTGGAAACTTCAGAAAGTGACCCTTCTAAAATGTAGTACATCTTGGACAAGAAGATGACTCTCCAATGGCTTTAAGTCAGATTCTCATTGGTTTGTCCCAGAGATGAAGTCCATAAATGGGATTCTCCAAGAACTCCGAATTTCTTGGTATTAAACACTCAAAGAGAGATGTTTATAATAGAAAAAAATCCATTTCCACTTATGTGGTCTTTCGTAATAAAGAATGACGTAGCTTCAGGAAAATGCAAGAATTTGAAAGGTCTAAGGTGAAGTATTTGGTTAGAAAGAGAAGGAAAGAAGAAATAAACTTTTGAAAATGTATTAGAATGCTCTTCTTAATAACTTGCCTTATTTTGGGGGTTACATTTTCAAAGTTCTTTTTATGTATTTCTTTTGTCTTTTGTATCCAAAATGTTAATATGTCAAAGACATCGGTTGCTAGGTGCAGTGCTCGGCTGGAAGCATTGCGTTCATGCCCTGATTGTTACATGTTTTGATTGTCTTTAAAATTTTTTTATTATTAATTATTTTAATTTACATATAATGTATTATTTGCCCCAGGAGTACAGGTCTGTGAATTGTCAGGCTTACACACTTCACAGCACTCACCATAGCACATCATACCCTCCCCAATGTCTACAACCCAACCATCCTCTCCCTAACCACCCCCAGCCCGGCAACCCTCAGTTTATTTTGTGAGATTAAGAGTCTCTTATGGTTTGTCTCCATCCTGATCCCATCTTGTTTCATTTATACATTCTGTCTTTCATTTGTTATTTGACCCTATAGTACTAATCTACACAGTTCCTTTTTGTAAAAAACCTAATTAGGGATTACTAGAAATTTCTTCAGAAAAGTATTGTACAGTTGTCCAAACAAAATTTTACTCAAAGGCTATGTTAATTTTTTCATTTTACACAAACTCTCCGTATATTAACTAAGTGAATGGTCATTCATCCAATATAATAACTAAAATAATTTATGAATTTTAGTTACATAATAATGTAAAAATTGGATTGTACATATTTTATTTCAGACATATTATTTTCTTCTTAAAGTCTTTTCTCCAAGGTGAATTTTTCTATTAACTATTTATTCACAAAATAATATTTGATAAGTTCTAAGATTTCTTTTGTATGCCTCATATCCCATAAGTTTAATTTATATTCATATACTCATAATGAAAATAGAATTGAATTATAAAGATCCATGTTAATAATTGCAATATTTGCATCAAACAATAAATATGCTATATAGATGTTTATCTCCTTTATCATGTATTTAGTTCAAGAGAGTGTAGTTTTTTTTTTTTTTTTTTTTTTTTTTTTTTTGACAGAGAGAAAACACAAGTAGATGGAGAGGCAGGCAGAGAGAGAGAGAGAGAGAGAGGGAAGCAGGCTCCCTGCTGAGCAGAGAGCCCGATGCGGGACTCGATCCCAGGACCCTGAGATCATGACCCGAGCCGAAGGCAGCGGCTTAACCCACTGAGCCACCCAGGCACCCCAAGAGAGTGCAGTTTAACTCAAAATTATGTGATCTTTTTTTTTTTTTTTAAGAGATTTTGTTTATTCGTTTGACAGAGAGATATATGAGAGAGCACAAGTAGCTAGAGCAGCAGGTAGAGAGAGAGGGAGAAGCAGGCTCTCCACTGAACAGGGAGCCAGATGCAGGGCTTGATTCCAGGACCCTGGGATCATGACCTGAGCCGAAGGCAGATGCTTAACAGAGTGAGCCATCCAGGTGCCCCATGAATGGATTTTCTGCATATCTCTATCCCCACATTGAGTAGAAAGAGATTAACTTTAAAAAGATATAATAAATTGGCTGGCTTAGGCAAGTTGTTAATGTATGTGTTTGTTCAGAACCTGAGCTTTACCAACAGAAAAAATATAGCAGTGTTCTGAGAGATAATACCATATACTATCTTATAATATAGAAATGGAGCATGGTTTGGGGACCAGAACACCCAATGGATAGCTGTGTGGCCTCAGGTAACTTACTCAATCTTTATGATTTCCAAATTTTTGGTTGGAGTAATAGGATTAATACCAATAAACTGATAGGGCTGGTTGTAAAGACTAAATGAGATAGCATTGGTAAAAAACAGGCACTGTGCCTTGTCTTACACCAAGCACCCTGTAAACTTTAATTCTCTTTTTCCTGGGCAGAGAAGAGAAAAATGGCAGGAATGTAATAGAACAAAATGGAATACAGAGCACTGTACTTTCATAATTAAAACAAAACTGATCCCTTAGGATTTTAGCTATAGCTGGGTTCATTGGCAAATAAGAAATCTTAAAATAATAGATTATCTGTTTTGTTTCTATGACTTACTTAACATCGTGAGAATTGACTAATTCTTGATTTTTAAATGAGTCTCCTTTCATAAAGCTTAATTTTTTTGGTGATTTTGTTCTTTCTTAGAAAAATATTTTTGCATTTCTCACTATTCCATTTAGTTTCAATTAAATTTTCTACTCATATCTTTAGGATGATGAATTTCAAGTAATTTGCTCTTCCATCTCAAATACATTAATATAAATTGTATCTAGCCAAGTATATAAATTTTTTTAATTGATAAGATCCTTGGATCAAAAAAGGTTTATGCATGCCTTTACTCTGCTGAACTTTTTCATGGATTTTATATATTATTCCCAAGTAAGTTTGTTTGATTGAAGTAAATAATGTTAATTTACAAAATCAAACATAAATCCTTTTTTCTTTTAAAATAAAGTTCTACAGTTAGTTTCCTTATTATTCTTGCAGGACAAATGTCACTTTTTGGAAAAGTTTGAGGGCTTATGTGGTTACATTAATAATTCCATGAGCTAAGTGGATCAGTATTAAAATAGAGCTTAATAATCATTTATTGGCTACTGAGAATTTATGTTTTTTTTTTTTAAATTTAAGCCTATTTTTATTTTTGTAGGTTTGTATTAGTTGTGAGAGATTTAAAAAGCCTTGGCAGTTGAAAGCTACTATGTAGAAAAACAGGAAGTTAATCAGTGAAAGCTTTTCTTTTTACTTATACAAACACAATTATCAGTAATACTACAGTTGAAGAAAGTACAACCGGCATACTTTAGTTAAATGGCGGAGTAGTTATTAGGTAGGTAACCTGATAATTCATTGAGTTTTCATAATCGTACTTGGCTTATCAAATCTTCAAATATTGACCTATTTAATATCTTTTATATATTGATCTTTTTTTCATATGAGACAGAATACAGAATTAAAGTGTTAAAGTGTTTGTGTCTATTGAATCATCAGCGTAGGTTGATAAACACATACTTTTAAATGGAGTAATATACAGAATACTTTTTAAAATTATTTTTTCTTGTTAGTCCAGTATAAAAATATTCTATAGAAACACTCTGTTGCCTCACACCTTACAGACTATATCTCTTCTTGTTAATTCTGACTGCTAACCATCCTTGTATGGCGTACAAAGAGAATTATTCAACAGAATATAGTCTGTTCTTCTTATGCAGGTACATCTGGATTTTTTTTTTTTAAAGTATACAACTGGAATTTTCCCAGGGGCCTACATGGTGCATATATTATATATATGCTATGTATGTGTGTATATGTCTGTGTGTGTATATGTGTGTGTGTGTATGGCTCTATTTTATCCTTAGGCAAGGCTGCATTTCTTTCTTTGAAGTTAGTGTTTCAGTTTGCCATATTTAAGAAAGTTTTCCCTGAGCCCCTAGAGCAAGATGAAGTTTATGAGACTGTGTCTTTCCCTCTGCTCCCCAGTATTTTGTCTTTGGGGTCTCAAATGTTTACGTGAGACCTATATCAGAAGATTACTACTTCAGAACCTGGATGCGCCTACTTCAGAAATATTATGTTTTTTATATTCTATTATTTATGCATTATTGTCAAGTAGAAAGCTTTCTCATTTTATAATATCTTTAGGAGTAAAGCCCCTTACAATGGGAAGCCGCAGGAAGTACCAAGGTTACACCTGATGTGTACTGTCTTTTTTCCCTTTCTGCTCCCTTAGCTTTAATAAATCATAGATGACAAAGGCTTTGCCCTCAAAGTGCGGAAAGGCAATGGCAGGGGAAGGTGGGGCCACAGCTGGGAGACCTCTTTATATGAAACCCTGCTTTCCCTTTTCTAGGAAGTAACTTAATCTCTCTATTAGAGGTTTCAGTCTTGTGTGTTTGTGTACAAAATTTCACATTTCAGAAAGCATGCTTTCATTGTGTGAATATAAAAGTTTTTACTAATAAATTTTATTTTACTAATAAAATTTTTTAATAAATTTAATAAATTTACTAATAAATTTTTTGTTAAAAATTATTCTGAAATATTACATTCAAGAAATTTTGCGAACATTCTATATGTCGGGTATTAGGATAACAAAACCGTAAGTAAGTATACTGTATATATTGTGCAGTGATAACAACACAAAACATTAGGTTTCTATAGAGCAGTTTTTTCTATCCAGTTTTAAAATCTAGAATTACTTTGGCTCAGCTAAAGTCATCTTGGAAGAAAATAATTTTTAAAGATTCCACATGCATAGCACGAAGAATTTTTGAATGTGAAAAATACATAAAAGTGTTGATAAATTACTTTTACTTTCTCATCCCAGGCCAGACTTCAAGTGTACGGATCTTTAAGAGTACAAACAGAAGTCCTTGTAATTGTAGACATGAGTCATTACAAGATGTATTGTTAAATTATTTGGGACACACCCCATAGATAAAAAGGCTAAAAAATTTGTAAGATGTAATTAGGAAATTCTCCCTTGATTACTCAGTTACCATTGTGTTTTCTTTATCATTATTATTTTTGGATAACAGATTCAATAGATTCATAGTAAGAATTCATATTATGCAGTGGCTGTTTGTATCCTTTTAACAAGCTTATAGAATTGGAGTACAAATCAATAAGATTTTTTAAAAAAAAGTATACGTTAAAAAAGCAACATAAATACTTCAGTTATAACCTCACTGGTTACTGTCGTCTGGGAAAAAACTCGGAGCATAGTATTTGCTCCAAAGAAAGATTTCCCATGCCAGCCACTGATTGTCCAAGTGTCAGCCACAAGGTACATCTGGTAGACTTAAAAATAGAGAGGAAATTCCAACCAAAAAATATCACGTAGTTTACCGTGTTTTAACACTGGGCCAATTATAACTACATTTTATAATCAAGCTGTGGTACCCATTAGTCACATAATCTAGGTAAGTCATTTGTTAGGAGAGGACTTTCTTTTTGGGAATTCACATCTCTCTCTGTGGCCATTAGAGCTGGACTCAAGAAGGTTCATTTTCAGCTGATAAGTCAGCGAACTATGGTAGCCTCGCTGGTTTTCCTAGGTTGGTGCTGCCAAACTACATTCTCAGAATTGTTTCACCGAGGTAAAAGTCCTGAAACACTGGAAATATGGCAATTATTCATCCTCATTTCAACATACTCTGTGTTCAGGTTCCCATGGAGCAGGAAAAGTAAAGCTGTAATCACATCACTGACTGGGGCAAAAGTTGACTAGGCAGAAATCTGCCCTCAGATGCTCTTGTTTTCCACATAATGTGGTATCGTTTATGTAAATACAAACAGTGTGCCAACAAAATCTGGTTTTCTTTGAATCAGAATGAAATTAGGGCTGTGATTTCTTTTAGCTCCATTTTAGATCTTGGAGTGTACCCCATGCTCTAGGTTTAGTGTGTTTTGCTGAGAAAAATTCTTTGGTCATTTGATAGAGCTGTAATACCTGCAAAGGTCATCTCCGATGTCAGATCTTCGGGGAAGGCGCGAAGAGGTAGTGTATTGGCTGAGATATTCCACAAATGCTTATGGAGTGAAGGTCTGCCAGGAAGGGAAAGGGCTAAGTCCTTAACTCATGCTTCTGGTCTAGCTCGGAGACCTTGTGTGCACCGTTTTTGTCTTGCTTATCTGTGCCCTAAGCCTCACATGTTAAACTAAAGGAGACAACAGTAACACAACAAAACAAAAAAGAAAGAAAATGAGAGTGCACCTTCATGAAATAAGCAATCCCTATCAAGTAAGACACTTAGATAAATTTAAGGCACACAGTGTGATGGTTTGATTCCACATATGTTGTGAAGTGATTACCATGGTAGGTTCAATGAACATCCATCTTCTCGTATAGATACAATAAAAATAAAAGAAAAGAGAAAGAAAGAAAGAAAACTTCCTTGTGATGAAAACACATAGGATTTACTCTCAATGATTTTCCTATATATCATGTAGGAGTGTTAGCTGTAGTTCACATGCTGTACATTATAGCCCTCATACTTAACTTATTTTATGACTGGAAGTTTGTATCTTTGATCCCCTTCCCCCAATCCCCCCCACTCCTCCCTCTTCTTTCCCTCTAGTAACCACAAGTTTAATCTCTTTTTCTATGAGTTCAGGGTTTTTTTGTTTGTCTTTGGATTCCATCTATAAATAAGATCATACAGTATTTGTATTTCTCTATCTTATTTAACTTAGCATGGTGCCTTCACAGTCCTACCATGCTGTCACAAATGCTAGGAGTTCCTCATTTTTATGGCTGAGTAATATTCCATTGATTATGTATGCCACAACTTCATTATCCGTTCATCCATCAGTGGACACTTAGGTTGTTTCCATGTCTTGGCTGATGTAAATAATGCTGATATGAACATGGGGGTGCAGGTATCTTTTTGAGGTACTGTTTTTATTTCCTTTGGATATATTCCCAGAAGTGGAATTGCTGGATCATATGGTAGTTCTATTTTTAATTGTTTGAGGACCCTCTATAACTGTTTTAAAGAATGGCTGCACCAATTCACAATCCCACCAACAGTATACAAGGGTTCCTTTTTATTCTATCCACATTTGTTATTCTTATCTTTTTGATGATAACCATTCTACCAGGTGTGAGGTAATATCTCATTGTGCTTCTGATTTGCTTTTTCTTGGTGATTTTAATGATGTTGAGCATCTTTTCCTGTACCTGTTGGCCTTTTGTGTATCTTCTTTGGAGAAATGTCTATTCAGGTCTTTTGCCCATTTTTAAATTAGGTTATTTATGTTTTATTTTTTTGTTTGTTTTCTATAAAGTTTTATTGAGTTCTGTATATATTTTGGACAATAATTTCATTATCAGATATATGGCTTGCAAATATTTTTTCCCATTTCATAGGTTGTCTTTTCACTTTGCTGATGGTTTCTCATGCTGTGTGGAAGCTTTTTAATTTGATGTAGTTTCAGTTGTTTTTGATTTTGTTGCTTATATTTTAGGTTTCATTTTCAAAAAATGATTTTAAGACCCATGTCAAAGAACTTTATTTCTATGTTTTCTTCTAGGAGTTTCATGGTTTCTGGTCATACACTTAAGTCTTTAATCCATTTTGAGGTAATTTTTGTGAGTGGTATTATATATGGGTCCATTTCATTCTTTTACATGTGAATGCCCAATTATCCCAATAAGTGTTTATTGAAGAGACTTGTCTTTTTCCCATTGAGTATTCTTGGCTTGTTAAATATTAGTTGATTATATATACTTGGGTCCCTTTTGATTATGTACTATTGGTCTGTTTGTTTTTAAGCCAGTACTATATACTGTTTTGATGACTCTAGATTTATGGTGTTGCTTAAAATCAGGAAGCATGATGCTGCCTCCTTTGTTCTTACTTCTCAAGATTCCTTTGACTCTTTGGGGTCTTTTATGTTCTATACACAGGTTAGGAATGCTTTTTCTACTTCTGTAAAAAATGCCATTGGACTCTTGGTAAGGATTGCATTGAATCTACAAATGGCTTTCGGTAGTATTGACATTTTAACAATATTAATTTTCCCAATCCATAAACACGGGATACCTTTCCATTTATTCGTGTCTTCTTCAATTATAATATTTAGAATAGAGATTTTTCACCTCCTTATTCCTTAGATTTTGTTGTTTTTGATGTTATTATAATTGGGGCTGATTTATTTCTTTTTCAGAAAATTTGTTAGTGCATCTCACTTACTTCTGCTGAATATCTTTCCTTTGGGGTTAGAATACCAGTCTTTTGGTGTTCTCTCATTTTCCTGATAAGTGAGGATTGTAATGGTATATAGCCCATGTCTGTTTGCTTTTTATGTAGCTTCATGTATCAATCATTACTGCTGATTTCTTAGTGGAAATTTTTCTTTCAACCTCATTTTTGCTTTACCTCCAAATGCCTTCTTCTGTTGGCTGAAGTTTAGCACTGTAATTTGTGGCTTTCCGGAGAGGGAACCTCTGTGGTCAGGTGGAGGAGGGAGACTGCATTCCAACAGTGGAATAGTAGGTGTTCCAGACAGAGCGATGATTCTGGAATGACTAGGGGTGCGGGGTGAAAGTTGGCTACTAATTCAAGCCTTACCTGAGGCAGTACTTTTTAAATAGAAAAGTGCCCTCTCTAATTAGCTGGCCCAATAGGTAATTAGATTAATGACAGCCGACTGCTTTAGAAACCTCTTCCAGAGTAAGCTAACCAAACAATAGATGTTCCAAGGATATGACAGAGAGCTAATTTTCCTGCACTAAAGAATTTGTAGCTTTACCTATTGTATTTGTTGTGGACTCATCATCAACTTATAAAGGTGAAACAGGTTCTTATTTTTGGGAGGTAGACATAAAACTTCTTTCTTCTGAGGAAGTCTTCTTGGGGAAAAAAAAATGCCTATTGCTTAAATCTACCTTTTGGATAAATCCTATGCTCTCAAAGCATTGTGTAAAGCTGAAATTCGCTGGTTTAACTGGTAATAGAGTTCTTAGATACTAGAGATGGGTGTATTTCCATCATTTAAGATTCACTGAATATATAATCACTTTTGTGAGCTATGAAAAACACTTAGAAAACTGGTTTTAGGCTATATATAATTTAGTGGTAATTAAGTAGATGTTCTTAAAAATATTTTTATACTATTAGAAGCTAGTAGAACACATGTCATCATTGATTTTTCTAAACTGCTCCCGCTATACCAAAATCTTAGCTAACCTGCTGTTTTCTGCTTTTAAACCAGAAAATTTATGACAATTGATTTCATTCTGAAGTTAGACTTGAGTAAAAAGTTTTCATGTTACTAATCTCATTTTATTTCTATTCAAAGAATATAGTCATCTTTGGTCTTTTATGTGAAAAAAATGATGATTGTTATCACTTTCTCTCCATACTTGCACTCTAAAAGAAGTTTGCTCTAGGCTTTCTCATCAATTAGCTTGACCCCAAATTAAATCACGAGAACAGACCATTATAATTCTTATTCTAAATATTTGTTGGTTTGCTAGTAAACTTCAATTATGATTAGCCATTTAAGTTCATTTCACTGTTCCTGAGATATGAAATACTAATTCTATAAATGCACTTTCACAAACCATAATTCATGGGTGCAGACTACAGTACTTCCAAAGTTATTTAGTGTCCTGTGTTTCTTTTGATCACCTCTTAGAAGTAGGGCTAAAAAATGACAGATGACAGAAAGAAAGAATAATGCCTTTTGTGGTCTTAAATGGTTCAGTTTTCAAACATGAAGTTTATGGTTCATATGAGCAAAAGAGTTCCTACAAAGCAGTTAAGCTACTTGAAAACCAGGCAGTTTTTCCTTGCCTAGATGCTGAGAAACATTTTTGAGCCATTCCAAACCACTGGGATCATTTACTCTGATTTCAGATAAGCAAAATAGAATAAACTCTTGCCCATGTGGGAACTTGTTCTGCTGTCTCTTGTTCTAACTCTGCAAAGCCTGAATGTCTCCCTAGTATCTTTGAATGGGTCTCATTGTTTATTTATTGTGCTTTTCACAAGTGCTTGTTACTTCACCCTTGTTTTACTAATAGCTTTCTTCTAAAGTGGGTTGACACTTCAGCTTATTTTCAATGGCCTCAATGTTTTTTCTTAAATTAGGCCAGGCTGATAGGCCTGTTTAAAGTGAGACAGTCTCATATAAATTGTAGCATATAAAAATAAGGAACCTTTATTTTTGAATTTGTTTTTCTACTTAAAAAAATGTAAGGTCAAAGAGAATATTTTTCTTGTATTCTTTAATTACTTGTGTTAGTAAATTAAATAAATGGATATAGAGTTTAGAACCTGGAGAAATTATAAGTTTTTATATTAAAACCTACTAGCTTTGTAAATATTCTAAATTTTTATTTATTTTTGATTGAAATACTTTTAAGAATCTTTACACGAGGAATTCAGAAGATAGATCAATGGCTTCCTTATCTAGATGATCAAATTTGAACACTCTATACAATATTTTATGTTTAGATTTTTATTACTTTAATTTTAAAAACTATAAAAAACTTTTTCATTTGTAGAAATGAAACTAAAAATGAAACTACAGGAGAATGTTGTCTTTATACTAAGAATTGAAACTTAAAACTACATAGCAATATTGGCACAGAAATAGGCATCATTATACAAAATGGGCATGAAACAGGTTCTAGTACATAGTAAAACTTGCTTCCATGATAAAATGACATCTCAATTAAAAAGAAAGAGCATGGAATATTCAGAAAGTTATATGGCATAGCTTTTAGCCTTATTCAATTTTATATATAGAAATAAATTCTAGGGGTTCCTGGCGTCTCAGTCGGTAGAGCATGTGACTCTTAGTCTCAGAGTTATGAGTCAGAGCCCCACATTAGATATAGAGATTAATTTTAAAAAATTAAAGAAAATTACTTTAAATTACTTTAAAATTACTTAAAAATTAAAGAAAAAAATCAATTTCAAGTATATTAAAAACAAATAAAAACCAAAAATAAAAAAACAAATAAAAACCAAAAAGCAATCTAAATAAAAATATTAGGAGAAAGCATAGACTACTAAGAAAATATCCTGGTGAAGAATGTCTTCTTAAGCTCGCTAACAAACTTTGATCCACAAAGCAAAAATTGATGGATTTGGTTACATAAAAAGCAAAACATTCTTATTTGCAAAGGCACTATAAAGAAAGGCAGGAAGATATTTGCAAAAAAATGGTAGAAAATTAACACAGTTATTATGTAAAGGGTTTTACCACCTTAATCAAAAGAAAAAACAGTTTAGAGAGGGTATGAACCATAAGCAACATGCAGATATGACCAGTGAAGATTTATAAATGTGCTCAACCTCATGACCGGTTAGGATAATACAGCTGAAAGCAATAAGATGTTATTTTTATCCCTATCAGATTAGTTAACTTAAACAGACTTATAATATCTAATGCCAATAAGGATATGTGGTAATTGACATTTTTACAGCCTGCTGCTAAGACTGTGAACTTTTTTTTTAAGATTTTATTTATTTATTTGACAGAGAGAGAGATTACAAGTAGGCAGAGAGGCAGACAGAGAGAGAAAGAGAGAGAGAGAGAGAGAGCAGAGAGCCCGATGCAGGGCTTGATTCCCGGACCCTGAGATCATGACCTGAAGCCAAAGGCAGCAGCTTAACCCACTGAGCCACCCAGGCACCCCAAGACTGTGAATTTTTAACACCTAAAATACATTTTTTATTTGTCTCATTGATCCTATTCTTCCAGAAATCCATCCTTCAGAAAATACCAATTCATAGAGATAAAGTATGTGATGTCTATTGTTAATAATCTACATGTTGTTAATCTAAGTTTTTGAAGATGTATTTTTAGCAATTAAAAAATCAGTTAAAACTTTTGAGTCAAATACAGTATGTTCAAACTATAGAATATAATGCAGCTATATTAAAATCAATCGGTAGATAGCTGTATTCTTGGGAAAATGTGTATGATCTTTTTTAAAAGAATAAAGGAAATTGTACATATGTATGTATATGTGAATATATGATCATATATTTTATGTCATTTTTGTTAATAAAAAATATCCTATAAATTGCATACATTTGTATATCTTTTTGTACACATAGTCAAAATATGGATATTTCCCTGGCCTGGAAGGGCTCCTTAACTGTAAGATTGTTACCCAGGAGGAGGTAAAAGGAATACTGTATCCTGCATTTGTAATGTTAAAAGCATTCAAAATAAATATAATGGCCCTTCCCAAGTTTTAAGTGAGACATAAATTTGCCTTCAACTTTTCAACTTGGTTCCTGCCCTTAGTTTATAACTGCTTGGAATGACTCAGGAAAGGCACCTGGATCGCTCAGTTGGTTAAGCGTCTGCCTTCAGCTCAGGTCCCATAGGCTTAAGTCTTGATCCCATGGTCCCAAGAATGAGGTGCCCCATCTGGCTCCCTGCTCAGCGGTGAGTCTGCTTCTCCCTCTGCTCCTTCCCCCTGCTCATGCATACAGGCTGTGTGCTCTCTCTCAGAAGCAAATAAATAAATCTGTTAAAAAAAAAAAAAAAGACTCAGAAAGATCATACTGTATCTCTCCTAAAAGGTAGAGGTTGAGAGCCAGGAACTTTTGACTTGTCATGTCAGGCTCTGCCTTGCTGAGACAGGGCTAGATTATCACTGTGGCGAAGACTCAGTTTCTCCTTTTGTCAAATGGGAATGATTATATTGAGAATTAGTTTAGTGCTTTTAGGTTATTTGGAGCTCAGTATAAAAACGTATGGTAATGACAGACTTGGAGATGCCATGTTCTGTTATTTGTTTTCTTCTTAGTGGATCCTGTAACAAGCTGACATTATAGATCAAGAATTACTTATTACTCTCTGGCAGTAAGCTAACTTAGAGAAGTTTCTCCTTGCTTATGGGATCATGTGATACTAAGATGCTCATAATAATAACCCCCTGCAGCCTGATCTCATGGTTTTAGAGCCAGAAGGGACCTTGAAGATTGTGACTGCCACTACATTTTAAAGATGATCGTCATACTGAGGTGACTTCCTTGTCCATGGTCACAGAGCTGGGACATCCTCTGTCCCAGTAACATGCTGGGAACTATTTCTTGGATATATGAATCAGTAAAGTCGTCCGTCTTCTTACCCTTACCCTCTAGGGCTTTTTCTTTAGCATTTATACATTTTGCTTAATGTTTCCTCATTGTAATGCATGGAAGGAGTATATTATAAAGAAATCTAGGTAAGAGGTTTACCTAGTGAAATTACTACCAATGAGATTACTATCTACAAGAAAAGTTATACCCTGTTGGAAGCTGGGTAGCTTTGCTTCCAATTTTTCTTTATTTTCCCCACTTTCAAACTGAGATTTTTTTAGGATATTCAGTAAACTAATTAAATGGACTAATTGTTGCAGAAAAAATATATAGGTAATGTTTACTAATTTGAGCATTTTCTTTTAAGTGGGCCATTATTTGGTGGTTTTCTCTGAGATCATGTATGATTTAAAAATATATTAAATTTTTTTTTTAAAGAAACTTGTTGTTTGGAATAAACACATCTCATTAGATATGTACTAAAGTACAAGGTAATTTAAAAAATATGTAAGCCCATCTTTACAAATGTAAACAGGATTACTTTTCCTGGAAGTGAGCATGATTATTGTATTACTTGGGTAAAGAATGGTCAAGAGAATTAGTGACTCACATATTAATTTCATTGGAAATATTTGAGCAGGGAAGGCCTAATATGTAAGAACCAGTATATCATGTTTTTGATATTAAATGAGTTGAGTTTTGTAGTCTCAATAAATTTTGGACATTTGAAGATTTGAATGCTTGCTTTATATGTCATTAGGGTTTGCGTGTATGTATATTCATATAAGGGAGAGGTATTTTATATATAAATGTGTGTATATATGTGAATTGATAGATAAGAATGTGCATAAATTTGTTTGTTGGCCTTTTAGATGATTCTGTTTGTGATGAATGATGGTGACTTCTGTTAAGGACCTTTGAAGTAGTTTAAAGTAAAATCCTATATCTTAAATTATTTGGTAAGATTGCTATACTTTTTTAGTTTAATGCTTTTCCCCCTTATTTTCTCTCTCCTTTTACCACCAGATTAGTGATAGTGATAGAAACAATGATATTCTTAATATAGAGAGAACTTAGAATTTCTCAAAGATGCATTGCTTTGGGGATGTGATATACATTACCTTCTGGGATAGCATTTAAAACCTCTGCATGAAATATTATCTTTTGTGGCATAAAGTTATTAAACTAGTAACTTAAAAAGTAGTGACAAAAATTGTTTCATCACTATGGTAACCCTAATGCCTTTTCCCTAGTAGATTGTCATCACAGTTTATGTTTTGATCTGATCTTTGTTCTTTATGTGTCAGGAAAACCGAAGCCAAGATGTGTGACTTTGCCAGTCTTTTATTCAAACAAGTTTTCTGACTAAACATGTTTTATTATGTTATTGTGATTCACATCTTCTGGATACAAAGTGTTTATATGGGTAGTTTGACTTGACAGCTTGAAGTGCTTGTTTAACGTGTATGTGCATTAATTTTTAGTTTGTCTCTGTTAAATAAAGCTGATACTATTTTAGCTTATTTGTCCTTATGACCCAAATTATTTGTCTCTCTGAAAGAGCAGTTGGTGTTTTAGTCTATTATTTGTCTTTTTACTTTACCTTTTTTCCTCCTCCTTAGTAGACTATGTTCCTGGAGGGCAAAGATCATTTAATCCACTTTATAAACCTAGTGCCAGGCTTAGAACTGGGCATTCAATAAAAGTGTGTTGCAAGAATGACTTTTAAAGTAGTTGTAGGAATGTGCAAGATGCCAGTCTTTGATGATAATGAGAGCTAGTAGTATAAATTTTTTTCTGCTGCCTAATGTTTATGACTTGATAAAAACAAGTTAGACATTTCGTAATAGAAATTATAAAGCATTTTTTGGTATCATTTATTGATGCTTACTACGTGTTTATTACAATGGGATATTAAGATTAAAAAAAAGGTAAGCCTCTGTTCTCTATTATTGCAGAGATATAGAGGACAAAATTATGAAAGTCCGGTATGTAAAATTTATTTTAAAAAAACAAACAAACAGTAAAAAAAGATCCTTGTAGAGCTAGGTTTTGAGAGCCAGCTTTTCCGGTGACCACAAATGAAGGTTTCTTTGCCTCCAACTGGTGGGAGCACTGTCTGTGAAGGTGGCATAGAAGTTGCTGTGAGACCTACTAGCTTGTGCTGATTCCAAGACTTACAGGGGAAATACTAGATTTTTGGAACTGAGAGCAACCTCTGGAGTCATTCATTAGAGTTGGCCTCTCCCTGCTGAGAAAGCCCAGCAGGGATTTGCTGTGGCCCACAGTGATGTATGGGCAGAGCCAGTCCCTTTAAGAGCAGGTTCTCCGATTCCTGGTCCAATGGCTTTCCATCAGCAGTGTGTTTTTACTCCTGAAGTGGTGGCGATAAAAGTAAAAACAGCTGAACTATTCAAACAAAAGGAGCTATAATCAAAACATTATGATAAGGCATGAAAACCAATCAAACAAAGCTACCTTCATGGTTTTACTTAAAAATGACGAAAGCACTATGCTGTATAGTAGCTTCAGCCTGAGATTTAGAGCAGGGATCCTCATTGCCAAGACCAATATTCCTGCACAGAACAACGGGGAAAGCTAGGCGTTTCTGTTATGTTATATTGCATTTTGAGTTTTCTGCTAACATCTGGCCATGTATGTGGGGGCTGGCTTGGTTGACCCTTTTCCAGGATGGGTCACCAGTGGGTTCCCCTTACTGGCAGTAGGTCATTGACCAGGACACACTCTGCATAGTCAAACTATATGGTTCTGAAAGACCTTGGGCCAGCTTCAGTCACCTTATATTGATGGTATCCTGGTTAAGTTAAGCGGTGACTTGTATGATGAAGCCAACTCATGAGGTCCATATAATAATTACCTAGGACATCGTAAATGAGTGTGATGATGATTAGTTTTGTTCCATGCCATAGGTTCTTATTTTGAAATGGGAGCTTATAGTTACTCTTAAACTGACTCTGTGTTATAGATACTGTTTATGATCTGGAATAAATCCCACTGCAGCTTTAAAAGAAGTCGTTCAGAGAAGATTAAGGAGGATCAAGGAACTTGTCACTTGCCAGTATCATTGACAGGCGCAACCAAACTTCAGTAAAAAGAACAGATAAGAGAAAATGAGGAAGGCAGAGATGTATAAATATTTCCTTTTTTGTCATTACCTCCTGTCACCTCTGATCCAGTCATATTTTGGTATGAACTTTATCAGTTCCCAGGATGGTGTTGTATCCAAATGTGCAAATATTAAAATTTTTCTAAAGAAGCCCTCACTGTTTTAAATATATTCTGATTTCAAGTATTCTTATTGAAGTTCAGAATGTTTCTACAGTGGCTTGGCTGCAGGTTGGTGTTATAGAAGGGACCGTTAAGGGCATATTAAATAGGGTGGCATTGTTTTGCTCTGATTCATTAATTTCAGCTATAATTTTATGTCTCTGAAGTTTTAGATCTATAATTGTTTACTTTACCAGTGGTAGTCCTGTATGCATAAATGGAAATTTTTGCATATATTTTCAATAATAAATCATCTTCAGAAAAAGTATCCCTTATTAAAAAAAAAGTTGTTGGGAAACAGAAGCAGAGTCATCTATTTGAAACCCTCAAAAAAATAAACCCGTCACTAAAACCTTTAAATAAAATGACATAGTTACCAGAATCTATGAGAATAATGGGGACAGGTGGGACTCTATCTTTTAAAAGCAAATACTATATATTCTTCTAATTACCTCCTGATTATTTTTGAGAATATTTTAAAGCAAAAAAAAAAAAAAAAGTGAACTGGTTTATCAAAACATAGATTGTAATGAAAATAGTTCATTCATCTTCCTTTTATTCCTCTTAGCTTCTTCATACATCTATGAAGGAGAAGTAAAATAAACAAAAATAGGCACTTGGAGAAATATGAACTATGTTAGACTCTAGATGCATAATAAATAAAAATTTGCATATATAATAACTATATTAATTGTAGAAACAAACATACTAGTCTATAAGTAATGGTTAATTCTTATTTTACACTGTGGATGAGATGCAAATAGAATTAAAAATGATTTAAAGGTTACTGTAATTGAAATCAGTTGAATTTTATTTGAATAATAAATTACGCACACTTTAACAATGTTGAAAATTCTTCTCATGCTACCATGTAAATATATCTTTAAAATGTATAATTTCTTTTTTAAGGTTAAATGTCCAATGTGTCTCTCCATGTGACACTTTTTCTTGAAAGACATAGGATATTCCTTAAGAAATTAGAAAAAAAAACTTTGCCTATTTTAAAATCTACTACAAAGGAAAACTCAATGACAAGAAACCTTTCTTAAAGACTTAAAATGCGAAAAAAAGTTTATCTAGTGTTCATAAGGTGTTGGGTCTGGTCCATTGAAGTGAAAGATCATGTTGTCCATGTGAAACTTGGAGATTTCAAATGTTTTTCCTTTATACTTTGCGCAGGACTTCAGAACCAGTCAAGAATGTAAGGTGTTAACATCTATAAATCATTACAGTAGGTAATGCGTACCTGGCAAACAGTCATTGTAGATTTGCTAATTATCTGGTTTCATTTTATTCATGTTTGACAGCAAAAGGCTAGAATTTAAATCCCAAAGAGAAAAGTTTGAAGCGTAATAAGCACATCAAGAGAATTGCCAAATCTCCATTTTGTTTTATTCTATACTAGATGTGGCCTTACATCATGAGATCTACAATGAGATTTTGAATTTTCCAAAAGGAAATTTCCAGAAATGTTCAAGAAATGTTATTTAGAATTCCTTAATAGTTGTAGACGGTACATGTGCTCATGTTTGAGGTTTTCCACCTGTGTATGCTTTATGTATAAATTAGAGAATAGGTGCCTATTTTGATAAAACTCATGTCTCCTATTCCTAAAGGTCTTTACACTACTAACAAATGAGTGAGTGTTTTTTTCAGATAAGTTGCTCTTTCCCTTAAGTAATTGCCTGTTGGTACCATAGCCCTACCTTGTGTATAATGGATGTTTTGTATTCCAAGATGCTAGATAATTAAATTATTAATGTTATTCCCCTAGTGGTTCCCAGTGTGGCAAGGGTTTGGGGGTAGGAGCTGTTTGCAGTGTCTGGAGACATTTTTTACTGTCATAACAGGGGTAGGGATCAGGTACTGATACCTAGTGAGCAGAGGTCAGGGATGCTACTAAATATCCCATAACACACAGGACAATTTCCTGCAACAAAGAATCATCCAGCCCAAAATGTCAATAGTGCTGAAGTTTAGAAACCCTATTCTAGATGGAAGGGATAATTTCTCTCTTCCTTGCCATATAAAATGTATTTTTTTTGTTGTTGTTATTAAAACTCACAAAAAAACTCCTAGCATATAGTAGTATTAGACCCTAAAACTTAGCCTTTAATGAAATTGATAGTTAAATTAGCTATGTATAGGGAATAAAACTGTAGCATCTGGTTAATGTGTGGATATAAAATTATAATACTGAAGTATACCTAGAAAAATTTTAAATTGAGATTTGGTAAACATTAGTTTGTGCTTTCAAATTACATATTGGTGATGCTGGAAGGGATTGTAGTGGTCATCTGATTTGTTGGTTCCAACGGAGGTGATGTCTTGATAGTCCTCAATGCTTCAGAGTTTTACTTGAGGAGATGTCTTGCTCAAAAAAAGAATGCTTAGATTCCTACTCTGAGATAATAACTTTTTATAACCTCACTCACTTTTTAGAAGTACTTTTTGGAAGTGGTTGTCATGACCTTATGCCATCCCCTCGACACTCCCTCTTTGAGAACCATTGCTCTCTTCTATCCCATATCTCATGGAGGCTCAAAGATGCTGACATCCATTGGTAACATGGTGACTGCTGCAAAGAAAAAAGCTGATCCTCGTTTTTTTCCTATTGCTTTAGTTGACTCGCCCTTAGAATGTTGAAATACTTTTTTATCTATTACGTTCATTTTCCTTATACTAATAGAATGCCTCCTAGGTGCCTGCCAGTCCAGTGCTAATGTGTGAGGATACAGACATTGTCCCCGTCCTCCTGGTGCAGGAGAGAGAATAAAACAGATAAGCAATAAAAGCAAAGTAGGAGTACGTAAAAACGGGAACAAAAACATTGAACAACAAGGGGCCTACCCCACACCTGGATCATCTGAGACCCAAGAAGTTGAAATGACTTGCTTAAGGTCACCTAATGACATTGGAATGACAATGGATATTGGAAGGAGGGCATGGACCTCTGCTCAGGGCTCTGCCCTCCCGCTCTGTGCCAGTGGACATGTAGGTTGGGAACAGGGGCATTTTCTAACTCTGGAAAAATATGGTAGAATATACTGGAGAAGGAGTAGGTACTTCAAAGAGAAAATGACTAGCCCTTCTTCCTTTCTTAAGAGGACCCAGCCATGGCTGGGCTGGTTGGCATCCTTTGGAGGTCTGAAGAATGATGAGTTCTTTTCTGAGCTGGTCCCCTCTTGTGTACGAGGCTCTGGGCAGTTGGTAGCTGCCAAAATTGTCTCATGCAAAGGGGGAAGCATGGGAAGGTGGAAAAGGAGGATTGTAATATTGCTGCGGTGAAGCCAGGATGTAAGGGAGGATAAGACAAAAGGCTAGTGGGATTATAATAGAGGAAAGTCAAGAATGTGTTTTCCATGCTGCCTACCCTTTGCTACCCTTGAGCTTCATAATGTACTTGCCAATAGGCCACATTGTAGGTGGGGATTTTTTTTCTAGACCAGCCTCCTCTAGCCTACTTCACCTATAATGAATTTTAACTATAGCACTAATGGTCCTATAGTACCAACATTTTAATAAACCATTTTGAAATGGTGGATGTGATTTGGGCAATACGGCTAGCAAGTTGATTTAGTAAACGTATAAATGAATGCCTGAAAATGGCCATATAGATCTGGAAAAGGATTTTTAAAATCCTTAAATTTTTGATCTGATACCTGAGATTATCGTATGGAAAAACACGTCAGTACAAACTAGATTCACTTTTCCCCATATGAGAAAAACATTTTCTTTTCCCTTTTGAATTTGAATCATAACAGCTCTTAAGAATGCATAAAATTTTGTTCAGGAACATGCTGTGCCCTCCCCTTCCCGCACCCCTCATTTTTTGGTTAATTGTTGTTTGCTCTATTGTAAGTACTAAAAGCTGTACTTAGTTCCACTTAGTTCATCATTCTTTAATTTTTTTTTTCTTTCTAAATTGAGAACAGTCTGATTAAGGAGTATTGTGGCAGTAAAAATTCGCTAATTCATTGCCCCAGTATAGTGGCTCCTGTGTACAGGGCTCAAAACCAAAATGCTCTAAAGCAATTATCTCCTTGGCTCCTAAGAGAACTCCTGCTAACGAAAGCAAAATAGAAAGTTATTGGAACCCATGAAAAGGAGGCTGATTTAGAAGCCACATGGAGATGCCACGGGAAGACTGTAGTGGTGGGATTTAGGATGAGCAATTGTGATAAGCTTTCAGCTGTCAAAACAGGTAAGAGGAAATTAGTACCCTGTCAAAAAGCAATGAAACTCAACTAGGGCTAGATATAGCATCTAATGGGTCTTTTTCAGAATTTTGAGTACAAAACACCCACATTTGAACTAATAGGCATTTATTGGAGATTCATTTATGCCATATTCTATGCTGGAAAGTTGGGAAGATAGAAAAAGGTTTGGACACAATTCCTGGCCTCAAAGACCTTTTGGAGAAGAGAGGACTGCCATGTTGAGGGCTGCGAGTGTAAAGGACAGTAAGTTGATACCATTAATGGGCTCAGAGGAGGTAAGAGAAGTTGTGGACCATTCAAAGTATATATTTGATCCCCTCACCTTTCCCATTGTCATTGTCTCCCACACATCATTAAGGTCAAGCACCCATTAGTCTGCCTTTGCTTTTGCAGCTGTTCCTCAACCATTTCCATTCCTTTTTGAGATGTCCTTGAGAACAAGGACTGTGCCTTATTAGTGTTCTTATTCTAGTGCCTGTCAGTGCCTGCTAAACATTTGTTAGATTTAATGACTGAGTGAGTAATGAATGGATTAAGAGGTGAAGCTTTGTGAAAGAGATGAGGAGGTAGGGTATGGCTAGGCACCAATGGAAAGTTGAGGCTGGGAATAGGAAGTGGAGGAAATATTCCAAATCCTAACAAGGTCACACTGACGAGCATGAGGAGCTGGGAAGGTAATTGGTGCTAGATTTACGTGTACATTAGAATGCATGTCAGTACAGACTCATTAGGTTGCAAGTCATAGGAACCCCAGCTCTGAGTGGATTAAACAACACATCAGTAACTTTGACTTTTCAAGTGAGGAAATGGTCCATAAGAAAACTGCTATTAGTGAAAGCAAAGCAGGAATTATTTTGCCCCACATAGAATGCTGAGTTAGTGAATACATAGGCTCTTACCTCCCTGCCTAACTGAATGGCCTGCAGATCTTCAGATATAGTTTGAGCTAATCAAATGCTGTTTCAGGTGCTGGTTGTTTTACTCTTCTGGGCTCTGCGTTCCTACTGGATGGTTTTATTTTCATGACTAGCAAAATGGCTGTAGTAGCTCCGAACCTTATAAAGCAACACCAGATCTCCTGGTCTTGATGGCTCTACTGTCTCTTGCATCTGACTGTGATCTTGTTAGCCACACATCTCAAAACCAGTCCCTGCTTCCAGGGAATCAGGATATGCTGTTTGGCGTCTGCCAGTCTGGTCTTAACCCATGAGCTAGTATTTATCGACTGACTGGCTGCATGTTTTTAGTGCTGGGATGGTGTTTAAATTGTAGCCACACACTTCTGCTCTTACCCTGATACTCTCTGTGTTCCTTGTTTTGTTTTTCTCCACTGCACACGTTACCTTCTAATATAACATCTATCTTATTCTGTAGTAGACTGTTCATCTCTCCTTATTGGAAGGTAATCTTCATCAGGGCACATATTTTCGCCTGTTTCGGTCAGTACTCCATCCCTTTTGTACAGAATATGCAGAACTCAATTAATATTCATTGACGTGAAAGGATGGAAACATGATGCCCTTACTTTCTTTTTTTTTTAAGATTTTATTTATTTATATGACAGAGATCACAAGCAGGCAGAGAGGCAGGCAGAGAGAGATTAAGAGAAGCAGGACCCCTGCTGAGCAGAGAGCCTGAGCTCCATTTCAGGACCCGGAGATCACGACCGGAGCCCAAGGCAGAGGCACAACCCACTGAGCCACTCAGGTGCCCCTGTAGGCTTTCTTAAGCCTACATTTTTGTGGAAGAGAACATATATTGCATTAGTAAGTAAACAAGACAATTCTAGATAGTGATAAGGATGGTTATAAATAAAACCTGTCTGTGGGACTGCAAATGCAGGAGGCGTTTAATTTGACTGTCAATTCTGCCTTGATTGTATAGCTGATAACAGGAGAGGCAGGGCCGTCCATGGACATTCCAGAAAGAGTCAAAACCATATAGAGAAAACAAACACGATATTCCTTACAGAGGCAGTCTTATGGTTTAATCAAATTAAGAACACAGTTATACCCTTTAGAGAACCACTATTCTAGGATTTTTGCTGGCTTCTTCCTGGCAAGTCTCATGAACGTCTGTTGACTTCTAACTCTGTGTCACTGATTTCTTTTGAAACTTTTTTTTATCTCGCTAGGTAAAATTTTGGTGTTATATGATCTTAGTTATCCACATGTGAGCAACACATCTCTGATGTCAGGCTATCTTCCTTCCTGGTGCCACCCTAGCATCACGATAATAAACATTTTATTAGGGCATACAAACCCATTTTGGTAGTGGTCTTAAATATCATTAGGAAGGTAATTCACACACACACACACACACACACACACACACACACACACACACCAGTGTTTATAGCAATTTGAGGATTATCTTCTGTTTTAGGTTCATGAGTGGCAGTTAACCAAAAATTGGTACAGTGCTTGTGATGTTCTCAAATGTGTAACTGGAACAAAGTGATATTTGAATGAGACAAAATCATATTATAGAATTCCTATCATGACTTCATAGAAGTCACATTATGAGCTCATATTTGAAGATAGTGAGAGATTTTGTGTTGTAAAATAAAAGAAAGGTTTATAAAGCCTAAATATATACATATATGCTTATATATACAAAAGAAACAAGTATGGAGAGATCTGTACCAAGTTGTTACCAGTGCTTACATCAGAGAGTGAGTTTTAGGGGTTTGGAGAATACTGATTTTACTTTAGACTCTTCCAGATACATGTTCCAAGTTTATCTGGAAGTGTGCATTATTTATTTAAGTCTGAAAACTACAAGAAAAATGTAATAGCATTTAGAAAATTGACCCAGAGTAGTTTTAATACTTAAAATAATTACTGGATATTTTGTTTTGCTTTATCACTCCAGATACTATAAATGGGTGAACACTGTATAAGGCAGTGAGGCATTATAATTACCGAGAAAATTATTTACAACCCTTGACTCATTCCAAGAAATAATTCAACTGAGAAAAAGAGCTGCATTACACAAAGTTGCTCATTGCAGGTTTAGTTAAAATGGGAGAAAAAAAATTAGAAACACTTTAAGTGTCCAACAAAAGAACAATGGAAATCACAATTGTTTGCCCAAAACAACAGTGATTCTACCAAAGCCCATTCTGTAAGAAGACAGAAATAAGTAAGGAAGTGAATAAATAGCTCATTAAATTTTTGGAATATTATGGAATTCCTAATGAAGTCATAACTAGAAACATGGGAGGCATATGGAAATGTTATGATGAAATGTTAAGTGAAAATACAGAATGGAAAATTATAAGGGAACTGTGATTGCAACTATGTAACCAAAAGGTATTCTGATATATAAAGATGAAGCAAATATGCAAAATAAAAATACATATTTCAGTTTGGGACTATTTTGGCACACTATAAGTGTATTTTAATATAGATACATTTTTAATAGAAAATGAGGTTGACATGAACTTCGTAATGGTGGTTTATAAAAGAGAACATTCCCATGTCATTTTTTGTAGTTGAAACCATAAAGAAAGAGCTTTTTTCCCCCCTTTTCTCTTGTACAGTTGGAGTGACCGATAATTGTTGGTAACCCTCACTTTCAGGATTTCCTTTTTATAGCCAAGTTGAGAGGAAATGCCTCAAATCAAAAAGGGGAAGGAGAAAGGGACACAAGGCACTCCATTGTGTGTGTGTATGTGTGTGTGTGTTCTAATAGTTTAAAACATTGCCTCAACTTGGATTATTTCTATCCTCAGACCAGTGCATAAACATTTTTTGGAAGAAAGCTAAAATGTTTAGACAGCTGCTTCCTTTATTTTTTTAAATATACAGATAATATTTTTACTACCTCCCAGACATTATCATGCCTTTGTAACTAGCATGCTTTCAACTCCTGTAAACCCCTTAACTTTATTTCTGCATTTGGTAGCACTGTTTTGATATCAATCTCCTCCTCCTTCTTCTTCCTTCTTAAAAATGATTGTTATCTATGCATTTGTTTGACCTTAGGGTGCCTGCAAATTCAAATGACATAAGAGTAATTTCATGTTTTGTATCCTGTATTGTTATTAATTTCATATTTAGTATTCTGTATTGACAGCCTCGCAGTGTTTTTGCCAGCGTGGGGAGGGGAGGAGTTAGCCATTATTTAACCTCAGTGAAATCAATGGCTTTTATGTATAACTAAGACATGTAAAAACGTAGAAGATTAATTAATGTCTTTTACTTGTGACTCTGCAACACCAAATAATCCACTTAACTTTAGTTTTTCAGCCTAACACCTGGCCGTTTTGGAGATTTATTATTTTAACTGATTAATGTGGTAGGAGTGGTTGGTTCTATCGCTCATATAGATAAAGCCTTAAGCTTCTATCACCTCTTTTGCATTGTTGGCCATCATGTGACCTATTGGCCTTAAAATGTGCTTTGCTTCCCCTGGATTCCTTCGGCTCCTATTTTTATATCAGATTCTACTTTGGTTGCTGGCATGACTTTAACCTGGCAGGGCAAAGGGCTTTCTTGAAGGTGACCTCGACCTGTCTGACTTCAACAGTCTGGTCAAGGAGGGGAAAAAACAGTATAAGGCAGCAGGAACTGAGTTATTGGAAACTGTTGTTTTCATTTGCATTTTTAGGGATTGCATAGAGCGTAAGTTACAACCATTGATTAGCAAAATTCCCAGGCGAAGGATGTCATCGAGGAATACTTCAAATGCAAGAAATGAGTGGTTGGTTGCAGTTGTGTGGTGGTTAAGGACTATGGCAAAGAGTCTCAGGCGAAGGATGTCATCGAGGAATACTTCAAATGCAAGAAATGAGTGGTTGGTTGATTAGCAAAATTCCTTTAAGGTTTGTCAGGTTTGTCTTTGGACAAATTTACTGAAAATACATTTAGGCATTTTCTCCACATTCATTAATAAAGGGAGGCTAGTTAATAGACAACTAGCTACTATTATGTTTCCTTTTTTATGTGACATGATGCGGGGATCTTGAAAGGTAAAAAATAAAAAATTCTGTGCACTTCTCATTGAAATGGTGCACACTCTTCTTGCCCTATATGTAGAATGGTGTGGGTCCTTTAAACAGAAGACTTTGTACATGAATGGAAGGATGCCCAGAGCATCTGAGCTTCATACTCCAAGGCTGAAAGCTAGATCGTATATCTAAGAAAATTAAAGTGGTTGGCCACTGTTTTGACCAGAACCTTGTGTTTCCATGCAGAATATTTTCAAAACAAGATAATGTCATGAATTAAAGGTCAACATCAGTTCTTTCCAAAGACTCTTCAATTTCTTTTGGTGGTACAGTACTAAATGTATATATTAAAAGGAATTTAGATAAATGAGTGTGACTTTTCAGTTGTGTTTTTAATGCTTAAGTATGTTTAAATGTGTTTGAAAGACTGAAAAGATATAAAGCTTATGGCTATTCCCAAAATTTTAAACATCATTAAAACAAGATAAATTAGCTAGGGTATTTCTGCTAGTAGGGATTTTTTTTTCTTTTCCTTGCAGTTACTCAGTTTGAGAAATGAAATACAGATTTTGGAATCATCTTTTTGTTTAATCTTTAAATAATAAGTGTTTAGTAAACATAGCCTTGAAGTGCTTTTTTGCCTAATTTTAAGAGAAAAGATATATTAATATTACACATAAACACACACAAGTTTTTCCTCATGTGTATAATCTAAAAGCTCCTGGAAAAAAAATATATACTTTCTACTAGAAAAAAAAATTACTAACTACTTTTTTTTTTTTTTTTTTTTAAAGATTTTTATTTATTTATTTGACAGAGAGAAATCACAAGTAGATGGAGAGGCAGGCAGAGAGAGAGAGAGGGAAGCAGGCTCTCCGCTGAGCAGAGAGCCCGATGCGGGACTCGATCCCAGGACCCTGAGATCATGACCTGAGCCGAAGGCAGCGGCTTAACCCACTGAGCCACCCAGGCGCCCACTAACTACTTTTAAAAGACTAAAGTTTCAAGTTTCAGCTGCCAAAATTGATCCTGGACCGTTGTGTCTAATGTCCTCTCCTTAGAGAGGCCAAACCTGGCTGGTCGTAGGTGACAGCTGACCTACTTACTCAAACTTTGCTAAACGACCAGGTTCTCCCAAGTTCTCCCTAGATGGCCTGTCACCCACCAGCTCCGGCTGCTAATGCTGAATCTCTTACACTTAATTTTTTTTTTTTTTTTTTAATAGGTTCAGTGTAAACAGTCAGTGTCGGAGTCCTCGTTAAAATTAATGTTTGGTAAAATTCTGACATATAGAGCAGCTTGTAAGAGTATTTAAAGTTCCATTTCGAAATGAAGATAGGGCTCGTGAATGCTATGAGTTTGATTATAGAGCCCTTTCCACTGTTTAAGGAAGTTTTTGATTTTTGATCAGGGGTTTAACTTTAATTAAAATAATCAGTTCCATAACTTTCATTCATCAGACATTATGACTTTTCTACCTTCTTGATAACTTACTAGTATAGTAAATATTTTCAGGTGCTTTATGACTTAACTAATTTGGGATCCCTGCCATGGTGTATGCAGATGTTTCAAAGAAGTCAGGTGTCTGGGTAAAATCTATGCCAGGAGTGTGGCTGGCATTTGTGCTCAGTTGCTTTAAGGTCTATTTATTGGCTTTTTCTCTAAAGAATAGATATTTTACCATGCAGTTGAGAGTTGGAGTTTATGCTGTTTTGCTTTTTTGTTTTTGTTGTGTAATTTATCTGCCAAAACCTTTGTTGAAAGAGTCCAAGTTCTTGGTCTGTGTTCTCTGGACTACTTGATGATTCACACTACCAGTGATTAATGGCATTCTTCAAAGCAGCAGCCACTAAATTCAGGACTCCCTTTGTTGACTTTGTGGGTCATGCTTGGGAATTCTGGGAGAGGTGTTTCCTCAAGATAGGAATGGCCAACACCCTGTGTGTTAGAAAAGTTTGTGAAACGTGTGTGTGTTTATATGTTATGTATCTATATATACATATATGTGCATATATGTGTGTGTATACACACACACAGGTGTTTGAAAGGGAAGGGAAAAAGAAATAGATTTGGTTAATTCTTTGAAATGTATACCATTGTTTCAGAAGTTTTAGAACATTGGTTTATGGGATGTGATAGGAATGGGGAACTCTTTGCTCATTTACACGTAAGGAAAAGACATACAAAAATATGAGTCCATAATGATTTATTAGATGCAGGGGTCATCACCATTTTTCTGCATTTCATTACAAACCAGTCACATTAGATGCAAATCTGTATAAGTTGTTTATCTTTAATGGAAGGGATAGTTGGAAGGTCATAAATTCCTCTAACATTTGATGGCATTTGACTTCAATGAAACAATCCAGTATAAGGATTGTTTAAAAATAATTCATTTCCAAAATAAAATGCTAAAAAACAATCTTTATGTCAAAATAAATATTGCACAAATATTGAGTTCTGTGTTTACCTGAAAACAACCTGTATATTCTTTGCTAGGCAGACAATCAGATTTCACCATGGTTAGGTGTGAGAGTGCATATGACAGAGGTTAGAATCCTTGTTTATTGTTATTTTTGCCTTTTTTTTTTTTTTTTTTTTTTTAGTTAAACGTAACACATTGCTTTATGAAGATACTGAGAGGGCTTGCTTTTAACACGTTTAAGTCTGTTGGTGCTAGGTATGACATTTTAATCCACATAGTTTAAATGATGTTTGGTTACTATTTGTTTAAAAACAATGGAATAAAAACATCTCCAGCTATCCAGATTCCAATCTGTACAGATGACTAATCATGTGGCAGATTTGAACATAAAGGTTCTAGTGAAAAATATAAAATTACAATTAAAAGTGTATTTGCTCCCTGATTTGAAAGTACAGAATGTTTTCTGTGCTGTTTAGATATGGGGAACTATGACACTGGAAACAATGGTAACCATGGTGAAAGTACCTTACAAAATAAATGAAAAAAAAAAAAAAAAAGAAGAAAAAGAGCATGAGATGTGGGGGAAGAGTAGGAAGCAGTTGGTGTAGTAACAGGCTGGTGGGTAAATAAATACTTAAACTTTATGCCTGGTTACTTGGGTAATTGTGAGATTATTAGATATTTAATCTAATTTTCCCAAATTCATAAATTCTGTGATTCTCTGACCAAGGAGGAGTCCAGGAGTGATGTGAGTAAACTTTTAAGTTTTGAAGGGACATTAACTTCAAGACTTAGAATCCTTGGGAGTACCCAGAAATTGCTAGTGAGATTTCTGAAAAGTTAACTTTATGCCTCCTGTACCTCCTGTTAAGACTCTTATCTACTCCATGCAAGTATAAAACAAATGAACAACCCCTCCCCCTCCAAATCCTGATCCTAGAAGCTTAATTAAGCAAAGAGGAAGTTTGTTAGAAGTGTCCCAGGCAGCATTATTCAAAAGAACTTTCTTTGATGACTGAAGGTACTCTAAATCTGGGCCGTCCTCTGTGGTAGCCAATAGACATACATGATGATTGAGCGCTTGAAATATGACCAAACTGAGGAACTGGATTTTTAATTGTATTTAGTGATAATTAATGTAGATTTAACTTTTTTCAATATTTAAAGGAATCCTGGGAATAATTCAGCCATCAGTCTTGATAAAAGAAAGAAACCAGGATGGCCCTGGGGACTTGGAACTGCTTTGGGATCGTCAGAAGCAGGGGAGTGGACTTTTTAAGAGTTAACAGTTACCGTGACTCAGATACCCGTGGCTCCCAGCCCATGTTTATAAGATCCAAAGGACAACTTCCAGGGAGCGACAACCTGATTGTCTTAGCTCAGGTCTGGCGTCAACCCCCAAATCAATCAGCTGTGGGCTGGGTTACTGAATGAATGAGGGCGTTCTTATGGGAGTGTTGATGACAGTTCTCAGGGGTGGGGAAAGTGCTTTCCAGGCTGCCATCTTCAGAATTGTCTACCACATTACTTAAATCTTTTCTCCTTGCAGGCACCGATTTTGTTAATTCCCTTGTGTTGCACCTGACATATTTACCTTTTTATTGCAAATTAAAATAGTTCTGCTGTATGTTGATAAAACTTTACTAACCCAAGAGACTAATGATTTGTAACATCATGTGGAAGAAAATCATAGCTATTACAGCTACAGGCAACAATCTGAGTCATAGGAGTCAACGCTCTTTTTTTCTAGATGAGGAAACCAAGGCTTAGGTGTGTTCCCTCGAGTAACAGAATTAGTTGTCACATTAGGGCCAGATGCTTACTTTCATCTGAGCTCATGCTGTTGGCCAGTTCAACAGTAAAACCAACTGTTTGAAAATCATCTTGTGGAAATTTAGGTCTTTCCTGTACATTCTTTTTTGGTAAAATAGTAATGTGAAGAATTTCTGAGAAAGCAGAGTCATGCATGTTTTGAAAAAACTAAAAGTTTTTTTTTTTTAAGAGTTTATTTATTTATTTGACAGAGATTACAGGTAGGCAGAGAGGGGGGGGGGGAAGCAGGCTCCCTGCTGAGCAGAAAGCCCCATGCCGGGTTTGATCCCAGGACCCTGGGATCATGATCTGAGCTGAAGGCAGAGGCTTTAACCCACTGGGCCACACAGGCGACCCCCTTTTTTAGTTTTTTTAAATTAAAATGCGATGTGTGTGCCATGTGAACTTAGAAAATCGTGTTTTCTTACTTAATACGTTTGAACCAAGTATTACTTGTCTCAGGTAAATTAGGAACAACTAGAAAGGAAGGTACCCACTTATGGTGATTGCTAATTTTTTTGGAAGTTAGAGTTTGAATAGCTGTTTAAAAGCCCATGATACATCAAAAAAAAAAAAAAAAAAAAAGCCCATGATGCGTGCGTTGAGGATTTCCCTGGGAAGAGATCTTCTCTGTGCATTAGCTGTATTTCTGTAGTGACGGGGTGGGGGGGTGCGGGGGTGGGGGGGGGGGGGGTGAGAGCCTCACTTTGCTCTTTGCACCTCCTCAGGCCCAGGAAGTGAAAGTTCCTCAGGATCTGAGCACCTACATCTATTGTATTAAATTAAGCTAAAGGCAGCCAGTGGCTATCAGTGCTCAGACTCTCAAAAACACCCTCACTCAGAGTAGGTTTTAGCAGTTAGGTTAGATCTAAATTGTATTAGTCGTGGGGCAATCGGCTCAGGTCATGATCTCAGGGTCCTGGGATTGAGCCCCGCATTGGGCTCTCTGCTCAGAAGGGATCCTGCTCCCCTCTCTCTCTCTGCTTGCCTCTTTGCCTGCTTGTGATCTCTCTCTGTCAAATAAATAAATAAAATAAAATAAAAATTGTATTAGTAGTGGGATTATCTATGTTCATAAGCAATAACTGCAAACCACTTTTAAACTATTCTTTAAAATATTCTTGTTATCTTGAGTAGCTCTTCTCAGGAAAAGATTTGGGGCAAGGGCTATCAAAGTTAAATATCAGTTATTGTACCTATGGAAAGCTCCGTAAAGATGTACTTACAGGCTAAGATCGGAAAGGGTATTGAATACAAGTTCTCCTGTCGTCCCCATGCCCCCACCCCCCCCCCCCCCCCGGTTTGTTATTTGTCATTAGGGAACCTAATAAAGGAAGAGACACTCTTCGATAATTAGCAAGCCTGCCTTGGTTATATTAAGTAAAGCATTTTCGCTAATTGAGCCAAAGATTATTATTTTACAACAGAAAAAGGAGAGAAAAGGAAAAGAAATTGAAAGACAAACAGTAGTTATTTTTCCTATCTGAGTTGGACACTGTGTGTTTTACCACATTTTGATTATTACATTTGATTCACTTAAAATCCAGCTGAGTATACCACTTAAGAATTTCAGACAGTCGTGTCATGTTCTTTTTGATACAATCTCATTCATAGCCAACATAATTTCATTAAAAAAAATAAACAAACCAAATAACCCTGAAACCTGCACACATTCAAGACCAGGGAAGGGCCACGTCTTCTTCACTAGATCCCACCCCCCTTTGCCTATTTGAGGGTATTGCCCCCAGCAAGTCTCTTTCTCCTCTGCTTCATCATTTTCCCTCCGTACTAGATCATTCCCATTAGTAGAAAAACATGCTATAATTTTTTGGTCTTAAAATAACAAACCATCTCCTGAGCCCACATTCTTAGCCAGCTACTAGCAGAACTTCTCAAAAGAGTTGTGTACATTCACTGTCTTCAGAAGGCTGTCTCTTCCAGCCTTCGATTCCCCACAAATGCTTTTCCTCTCATTCTGCTCAGAACCTGATCTTGCTCTACTAGGTTTCTACTAACCTCCATGTTGTCAAGGCCAATGGTAGGTCCATCTAACTTGACATGGCAGCAGCCTTACGCAGTTGATCATCCTATGTCCCAAGGAATACTTTTTTTGCTAAAGTCCCAAAGCATCAAACTGTTTTGATTTTCCTCCTACCTTTGAGACTGTTTCTCTCTCAGTCTTGTTTTGCTGGTTTTTCATCCTTTGTCCAACCTCTAACTGTTGGGATGTCCCTCCTTCTCTTTGTTATCTACATGCACTGCTGGGGCAGGGCTATTGTTTGAACATCATGTGTACAGTGATGGTTTCTAATTTTTGTTCACTGTTTGACTCTTTTCCCAGAGCCTCCAGTCTCATATAGCCAAATGCCTGCTTGACATCTCTACTTACTTTCTGAATTAACTTGTTCCCAGACAATCTCCTGCTTCCCTTTGTTCCTTCTGACTGGTAGCACTGGCCTTCTTGATGTTCCTTCAACGTAGAAAACACACTCCTCGCTCAAGGTTTCTGCATCTGCTGTTATCTCTGCCCACCAAGCCGTCTTCCAGACATGCACACAACTCGTCTCCCCACCTGCATTCGTCTTTGCTCATATAATCACCACTCTCAACCCCACCACTTTCTCTTCTTCATGTTTCCTGTAATCCTCACTTGACATGCTGTATATTTATTAGTTTCCATTCTGAGAATATATGCTATATGAGGGCCAGGACTTTTGTCCACTTTATTCACTATCGTATTCCCCATTCCTAGGGCAGTGCCTGATTCCCAGTAGATGCTCAATCTATGTTGAGTGAGAGACTACATTAATACTATAACCACGATGGTACTATAGCTTGCTTCAGTTCCAGGAACTGAAAATCTGAAATAGTTTAAATCAGGTTCTCCTTTGAGGCTTTGCTTTAGACAACTTGAGTCTTCAGGAGACAGCAGTGCCTCGCTCTTAAAGGACAATTTCCATCGTGTGCCTTTTTCCTCTGCAGCTGTCTCTGAGCAGATTGCTCATCCTAGCTTCTTCTTGGAATGAATCTCTCCTCCTCTGAACTTCACTTGGCTCTTCCCTCTTCCAACTTGGCTTCTGTTCGCGGAGCTTAGTTTTGCTTCCTGACCTCACAGAGCTTGCCCTTTTTATAGTAAAAAGCCTATGGTGATGTCATGGGCTCAGCTGGTTTCAATCAGGTTTCAGGCTGAGCACAGTTGAAGCTGGTGAATGACTCTGCAAGTTATCGTTTGCTGGGCCAGACTCATTCTGACACAAAACATCATCTCATATACAGCAACAACCCTTTAGCAATCATCACACAGAAAGTCACGGGAAAGAATTTCTTCACTCCTTAGTAATGGAAAGTCAAAATGGTTGTTGGCTCTCTGTACGAACGCAGGATGGTCAGGTAACTAATGTTGCTGGTCATCTGGTATTCTGCTTATGGGTTCTCTGTGCCCCCACCCCTCTCGTACCTCCTAATGCATGTTTGTTGCCCTGATTTCATTCCTTTGTTCCGCTTCCTAAGTATCATTCCTCAGACCCTTAATTAAACTACCCAAAACTCATTTCCCACCTTGTTCTTACTCATCACTCTGCTGCTTCTGGATTTTTTTTTTTTTTTTTGGCCTTGTCATCTGTAAAATGAAATTGGATTGTGTGGTTTCTGCCCAAACTTACTCTTTTTTACAAATTGACTTCAATTCTAGGTGCTCATCTCTACTATTAAGCTTGGAGTCCCAACAACAATTCCTATTTTTCACTTTAGGACATTGATCAAACTTTTCTTAGTGAGAAGGTGATTGGCTTGAGATTCTTTTATTTAAGAAGAGTATCATACTCCTAAGTCTGATGCAAGACCTTTTCATTGCATTTTTTAGCTGGGAGAAAAGCTTTGTTGGGAAACTCCTCAAGTTACTTAAAACAAATCTGTCATATTTAAAAACAGTCTTGTATAGAATAGAGTGTGTATGAAAAATAGTGGCTGCCGAATTCTTGTATTCAGAGCTCTGGAAGTTTTGATAGCCAGTGGCATGAAGAGGATAGGTGTCAACAGAGGTGTTTGTTTAAAGGGATGGTTGGGAATATGTAAAGCGAGTGGGTAGAGAGAGAGGGAATGCTTATGACCAGGGTGATCGCCTGATTTATTGTCTAGATTGGAGTACTTTGAAGATGCAAGTACAACAGGCAAAAACTGGGACTGCCTTATAAAAGCCCGACTATGACATTGCTAACACATGTCAACTTATGGGTGGCCCTGGGTGGCCTTCAGGATCTCAGGACTCAGTGGGAGTTGATATCTCACCTTTATGGCCACCATCATGATCTACCTTATAACAAAGACTGAGACTCAGGAGGCGCACCGTTCAAGAACCAGTATGGAGAGACCTGTTGTTGAGCAGGAGCATCACTTTTAAACCACAGCAGATGGGGATATGGTGGAGGGAGTGTACCTAGTGTCTCTTTGGGTTGTTAATGGACCTAATTCTGAGAGCTAGCAAGAGACAAAATTTGGAGTAATGGAGTAATAGTGAAGAGCTGACACATGCCAGGAAGACCAACAAACAAAATAATCTTTAAATCAAATAGAATATGTGAAAAATATGCTGACCACATTATAAATTTATAGTTCTTTTTTTTTTTTTTAAAGATTTTTTCTTTATTTATCTGACAGAGATCACAAGTAGGCAGAGAGGCAGGCAGAGAGAGAGGAGGAAGCAGGCTCCCTGCAGAGCAGAGAGCCCGATGTAGGGCTCGATCCCAGGACCCTGGGATCATGACCTGAGCCGAAGGCAGAAGCTTAACCCACTGAGCCACCCAGGTGCCCCAAATTTATAGTTCTTTTAAAAGTGTATAGGTTAAATAAATTCAGTATTAAGTTTGTCTTGAAACACTGAATATTATAGTCATATTATAGTCATAGTTAAAAGAACTGTTCTTAATTTTTCAGTAATGGCTCTTACTTATTATTCATATTTTATATTTGTTGCCATGTTAGAATAAAGAAGTGGTTCTCTCTACATATTAAAAAAATGCCTTTTTAATCTACTAGGCAGGTTCCACATTATGACTTAGGAAGGATTCCTTGTTTACTTAAGCTTTAAGAGGATCCTGAAATTAAGAAGAGTACTTAAAAGACTGCAATAAAGTCTCTCAGTAGTATGACTAATAATACTTCAGTTTTTTAAAATTTAATTTAATTTTTTCAGTGTTCCAAGATTCATTGTTTATGTACCACACCCAGTGCTCCATGCAATATGTGGCCTCCTTAATACCCACCACCAGGCTCACCCAACCCCACCTCCCACCTCTCCTCCAAAACCCCAGGGTTGTTTCTCAGAGCACACAGTGTCTCATGCCTTATCCCCTGCTCCAATTTCCCCCAATTCTCTTTTCCTTTCCTTCTCCTAATGTCCTCCATGTTATTCCTTATGCTTCACAAGTAAGTGAAACCATATGATAATTGACTTTCTCTGCTTGACTTATTTCACTCAGCATAATCTCCTCCAGTCCTGGAGTTGGGTACTCATCCTTTCTGATGGAGGCGTAATACTCCATTGTATATATGGACCATATCTTCTTTATCCATTCGTCTGTTGAAGGGCACCTTGGTTCTTTACACAGTTTGGTGACTGTGGCCATTGCCGCTATGAACAGCGGGGTATAGAAGGCCCTTCTTTTCACTACTTCTGTATCTTTGGGGTAAATACCCAGTAGTTAATTGCTTCAGTTTTTTTTTTTTTTTTTTTAAGATTTAATTTATTTATTTGACAGAGAGAGATCACAAGTAGGCAGAGAGAGAGAGAGAGGAGGAAGCAGGCTCCCTGCCAAGCAGAGAGCTCGATTCAGTATTCGATTCCAGGACCCTGAGATCATAACCTGAGCTGAAGGCAGAGGCTTAACCCACTGAGCCACCCAGCACCCGGTTGCTTCAGTTTTCATGAAAACTTCTGTTTAAGGAGTGCTTTCTATGTCATTGAAATAGACAGAATTCGGAACACTCTTAAGCCATTAAGCAGCAAAATTTGAGATCAAGTTTGCAGTCAGTCAGTGACTTGTAATAGTAGCTACTTAATAAATATCATTGACTTGATTTGGCTGAGGGTTGTCCTTGGAAAACATTATCAATCCATTTTAAATTTTGGTGAACATTTTTTCAAGGCTGTGTATATCTCTATAGATGCAGTGGCTGAGATATATATATATATTTAGTCTAATAGGACTTGTGTGCCTGTGTGAAATGAATGTGTACGCCACTGTGTCCTGGAGTGGATAGTGAGTACATAAACTTCTGAAGAGACAAGAGCCATTAGAAACTCTTGCATACTTAAGTTATCTAAATATTGGTAAGTGAATGCAAGTGAAAGAGAGTCCTATGAAATTAGGAAATTAAAAAGTAGGCGTTAGGTTTGTTACTAAAAAAAAGTAACAAAATAAAAAAAATACAACTGCTTCTTGGCATTTACCAAAATGAGTTGGAAACTTTTGTCCACAGAAAAGCCGGTGCACAAGTGTTTAAAGCGGCTTTATAAATTAATAATTGCCAAACATGGAAGCAACCAAGATGTCCTTCAGTAAGTGATGGATAAACAAACCAGTACATGCGTAACAATGGAGTATTATTCAGAGATAAAAATAAATGAGCTATCAAATTACAGAAAGAAATGAAGCAACCGTAAGTGCTGGTTGCAGAGTGAAAGGAGCCAATGTGGAAAGTTTATGTTCTCTATGATTCCAGCTATACAAATTTCTTGACAAGACAAAAACATGGAGGTATCAGGAACACCAGTGATCCCCAGAGATTCCAGGAAAGCATGAAAGAGCGGGAGGGAGGAATAGGTAAAGCACCAAGTGTTTTCAGGTCATTGAAACTATTCTGTATGATATCGTTGTGGTGGATACAAGACATCACGTATTTGTCAAAACCCACAGAAGTGTAAAATACCAAATGTAAGCCTTAAATTAACTATAGACTTTAGTTAATGTGTCAATGTCAGTTCAACAGTAACAAATATATCACACTAATGGAAGATGTTAATATTAGGGAGAGCTTTGGAGGGGCATCAGGAGGTAGATGGGAACTTGTACTTTCTGTTCATTTTTTTGTAGATCTAGAATCGCTCTAAAAACAAAAGTTTATTAATCTGTTTTTAAAAAGGGCGTATCCCATCTTCTAGTCCACGGTGGGTGTTTAATTACACTATGAGTGCAAGATGGGGTGAATGAAGTAATGAACCAAGGATAATGGATGTGGAAGTATCATGTAAATTATAAAAAACCTCACAAATGCAGAGAAAAATAAAAAAGAAAAATGAAAAAAATGTAATTGTGGAAAAACTTCAGTGCAAAAGATCGAGGAGGAACTGAAATTTGATTGAAAGACTGAAACTGTTATAAAAAGGTCAATCTTCAGAAAAAAAATAATGAGTGCAGTTTTCTTTGGATAAAGGTTGATAGCTATGCTTCTGGATTGTGTGAAGTAGAGGAACCCCTGTGAGTGCTTCTAACATTTGGTTGTGTTCTGAGGGTTTCTGGTTGTAAGTTTCAGAGGGGCACTTCTCAGGAGGTATTTTTTGTTTTCTTCATTGTTTAATGTGGTCAGGTTTCCATAACCATGATACAAAACTTTGATAAGATGTAAATGTCACCTTTTTACGTAATCAGCTTCCCCCAAAGAAGCTTGAAGGGGAACTTCATTTGCATCATATCTTACAATTTTGGGTCTTTGGTCTAAAGAAAACTTATAACATCTGGGTGAATTTTGGAGAGACCTTGGTTAATTTTGGAGAGACTTTGGTTTTTTAGTTTTACCTTTGAGAGTATCAAGTGCAAATATGTTGAAGGTGTACTGCTGTTTTACTCAAATCTGCTCTTGTTGCCTTTGAAAATAATTGTGGCAGTAGCTTTGGAATGATTTCTCGTTGGCAGACATGTATTTCCCCAGCCTCAAGTCTTCTTTGCAGTGGTCCATAGGCATGAGGGTGGTGCAAGGTGGTAACATGTTGCCAGTCATGTTTCTGCTGGATTGGACACACGAGGCAGTCTGACTTTCTGTAGGCTATTACGCAGCCCAATGACATGCTGTAGGGGCGGGGCGGAGGCTTACCTGCAGCTTTGAGGAGTCAGGAAAGGTGTCCAAGGGAAGTGACAGCTGAACAGGGCCTGAGAGACAGGTGACAGCCGAGTGAGGAGCTGCTACTAAGAGAGGAAGGTCTGCAGGGGAATGACTAGCCAGCCCATGCAGAGGCTTACATGAGTCAAGGCAGAGGAGCATCTGAAGAACAGAAAGATGTTCTTAGTGGCTGGGATATATATCGTTAAGTGAGGAGTTATAAAGAAATAATGAGGCTAATGAGGAAGTGGGGTCAGAGGCAAGGCTTGCAAGCCGTGTTAAGTAATTAACCTTTGAAGGCCAGTCAGTGAAAACCGTTCAGCTTTATTTTTGAACTTTTGAACATCTTGTGATTAAGAAATAAAAATTATGTATTAATGATTGATTTTTTAGAGGCTTTAAATACTATTATTCACACGTCTTATCTGATACTAATTGTCTTATTGCTCGAAATGGCTTGGGATATCATAAATCACCTGTTAGACTTGTAATAATCTAAATGAACCTTCACTTTAACTTGATTAAAGTGTTTTATGAAGTGAAACATTAAAGGAATTATATAAACTAGACTTGTGGGAAGGAGGGCTTTCTCTAAAGGCAGAGAAAGTCCCAAAGATTTTACTAATGTGGAAGATGCTTCAGGTGTTCTTTTTATGAGATCCATGACTTTCATGCCAGAATACTGTAAATGAAAAGATTAAGTAAAAGAGGTATACTTGTAAACCAGAAGTGTCTCATTTCTTTAGAGAAATTGGGAAGTCAGAAATTAATCTTGGTTTAGCATTTACGCAGAATAAACTTTGTCCTGAATTACTAAAATATTCAACAGATCTTCAGCCCCATTAGTTGAAATAAAGTAATTGAAGAGTTTGGAAGTTGTATCAAAATGATAACTAGGATGATTTTTTAAAAATAAGATTTCTTTCTTTTTTTTTTTTTTTTTTAAAGATCTATTTATTTATTTATTTACCAGACAGATGGAGAGAGAGTGAGCGAGCGCAAGCAAGGGTAGCAGCAGGCAGAGGGGGAAGCAGACTCCCCACTGAGCAGGGAGCCTGATGTGTAGCTCTTTCCCAGGACACAGGGGTTATAATCTGAGCCAAAGGCAGATATTTATTAGACTGAGCCACCCAGGTACCTGAATAGCTGGGATGTTTCTCAATAAAAATTGAGTAAAGACTGTAAAACAGGCTGAAATTTAAATATAGTTTTTCATTTATAATGTTTTCTTTTAATCTACTCTGTGCTATTTAGAGAGTTATGCTGTAGTTTTCTTTATATAAAGCTTTTTTAAGGTGTCTATTTACTCAAATAAATTTTTAAAAATTTAGGTTATAATAATCAACTTTCTATTGCCTTTTGGCCCAGTATGTTTTCCTATTTTATCTTTTTTTTCCTTTAATCTACAGATATTGTTATTTCTCTACAGGTAGAAGCATCCATAGCCATCTTTCTGAAAGAATTCTTCCACTCTGTTCCTTCACTCATTCTGACCCCATATATATATGGGGTCAGAATATATAATATTAATATAATATATAATATTATAGTATAATATTATAATAATATAATATATAAGAATATTATATATTAATAATAAATGCTATATAATATATGATACACATTGAAACTTATTTATAATATATAATATATATAACATATATAATATATTTATATATGTATATAATATATATACATTGAAACTTATTTATAATATGTAATATTATTTATAACATATATTATTATATATTATAAATAAGTTTCAATGTATATATGTTATGTTATATATTTAATATTATAAATAAGTATAAAATATATAGTATATATAATATATATGATATATATTGAAACTTATTTTTAAATAGATGAGAAACAAAACTACTAACATCTGGGATTCAGGTTTATAAATGTGAGATGTCTTAATAATATGAGTAGTTTTAATGATTACTATTCTCTGTTCAAAATAGAATCTAAGGGTGAAGAAATTATGTTCATTAATTCTCATTAATTTTTTAAGAGTAACAGAAACCCTTCTGTAGGTTTTGGGAAGTTACAAACAGCTAACCTTGATTTAGAAAGTAACACATACCAGTTTGTATTTTGAAAATATCAACTAATGTATACCATTCTTAAATTGATAATTCTGTTACCAATTGGAGGATCATAATCAAACTTACAAAATTCACCTCCTCGGAAGTACAGATGATCTTAAGGTCTGATACTATTTCAAATGATTTAAAATCTACCTGGGAAAAGTAATCTAGGAGAAGATCTGAAGCTATTTTAGTTTCTTTTCTGCCGTCCTTTCACGCCAGCTGCTCACTCTTCCTTCGTACCTGGGAACAGTTTGCTCTTTGTCCACCCTGTCTACTAGCATCCTTGCCCTAAGGGAATGTTTAAAAGTATTTGTGTTACAAGGTGTTTCTCTGTAAATAAAGTGCATGTTGTGCTGTCAACAGAGTTTGCCATTAAGCAGGTTTGATACAGTCTACCCAGGGGAGAGTACTTTTGTTTAACAAACACTTCCCTAGTCCTTGAGTCAGCCAGGTACTGTTTCAAGTCCTTTCCAAATACCACCTCACTTAGTCTTATAAGGTATTGGTGTTATTATTAACCACCTGGGGTAGGTGGAGAAACTGAGGCCCTAGCTGTTGGATTGTGCTTTGTACTGTTGCCTTTAAGTATAAAAGAAGTATTAGTATCAAAGAGAAATATGCTAATGGTCAGGAATGTTGGGAACATCTTTATAAGTTTGTATTGAATAGATAAATGAGTCTTTTTTTTTTTTTAAAGATTTTATTTATTTCACAGAGAGAGATCACAAGTAGACAGAGAGGCAAGCAGAGAGAGAGGGAGGGAAGCAGGCTCCCTGCTGAGCAGAGAGCCCGATGCGGGCCTCGATCCCAGGACCCTGAGATCATGACCTGAGCCGAAGGCAGCAGCTTAACCCACTGAGCCACCCAGGTGCCTGATAAATGAGTCTTAATATGATTACCTTTTATACTATATAATATCCTGCACTTCTTGTGCATTACAGGATGAGAAAGTCCATCTCTGGAAGGTACCTAGGAACTGGGTTTAAATCCTGACTGCTGCTTAGTTATAATTTGTGTAAATATTTATATTGGGTAGATGTTTTTGAATATAAAATGGAACTAAATATTCCATAAAGTAGTTATGATATTAAATTAGATAATGAATATAACAGACCAACTATATTGAAGGCATTCAATAAATGGTATATAGCATTATTATATAGTGTAACTAGAATGATAGAACTGGAAGACATAGAGAAGATAAATCTAAAAACAGAGTTTCAGTGCTACATTTTTGACTAAGGGTGGTGAATGAAGTGTCCACCAGCACGGTTCATATTCCCTAACCTAACTTGCAGGTGTGCAGAGTAGGGTGTCAGGGAAGTCTTTTTGAAGGAAATTAGGCCTAACTACTAATTTTAAAATATGGTATTATTCACAATTATTAAGTGAATTAAAAGAGTTACATCATTTTATTATTATTAGGAATGGCTAAGATAATAGCAGTATGTCATATTTTAAATTGTTTTAAAAAGGTGAATTGCATCAAAGATTGACATTTGTTTAGCAATGGCATTTTTGTTATCTGTGTTTTGTGTGTATGTGTGTGTGTAATTTTTCCCACCATGTTTGTGATTTTCCTACCCTTGTTTGTGATTTACCTACCTACATTGTGTCATTTCAATGGGAGAAGACTTTGCCTCTTAATAAACAGCAGGAAGCTGTCCATTTCCGGTGGTGCTGACTCACGAAGTAACAGGAAGACAATGTCTGAAGACGAGAGGGGGAAGGATAAGATCCCCCTTCCCCAAAAGGAGACAAATTCAAGCCAGAATTAAAAGCAACATGTGTGGTAGATAAATAAGCCCATAGGTCAGAAGTTTTGTCCTTATTTATTGCATTTTTCTTTGTGTTTCATTCTTGTTCCACTGGCTCACCAAAGAGTAAATGATTGCCAGTGCATACTGCCTTTTAAATTTATGGTTGTTCTCTCCAATTAGAAGGTGGAAAGAGAATATCATATTTACACTTCTAATTGCTGGTATGTGTATGTGGGAAACTAGAGAGCTAGCACTTATCAATTATGCTTGGCACCAATAAATTGTTATTGGTTGAATGAAAGTATTGTTGAATGGATTTTAATTATACTAGATTTAACTGTCTAGCTGAATGCATGAATTGTTAGTATTTCTAGTGAATTGATGACTAAATGCTGCTTTTTACTTAAGATGGTTTAGAAAACATGTGTACTCCTATAAAGAGAAACCCAGAGGACTTGGAAAGGTGGGTGGGGAGCACAGATATATGGAGACTAGCATCTGTGTGTCATTAGGACTTTTGAGGAGCACATAGATGAAGTGAGAGGTATATTTGTCAGTAGCTAAAACTAGTCACCATCTCTTATCCTGAGAGAATCACCCCCATTTGCATACCTTTTAGGTACAGAATTGATTCTGTTTTCTTTGTTTTATATTTATAATAATAATGCACATTATATTTTATAAATTTAGTTACAAAATAATGTCTTATAGAAGGGAGTGTGACTTGACGAGGGTAAAATGAGTAAGTTTGTATTAACTTTGATAGGACCACAAGTCTTGTTGGTTTTGGAAGCCAGAAACTTGCCATTCCATGTAACGTGGTAGACTAACACAAAATCATTAGAATGAATTCCACATGTAGATTATAGAACTATTCTTAAACTTTCATAGAATCACACTAAACTTCATCTATTTTGGAGTAAAAAGTTCCAACCAGGACTCCTACACCATGATAAATTGAATGCAAATAATGATGACACTGGTAATTTAAAATGGATCCAGTTGCTAAAGCTTATGTAGGGAATTGGGGTCTGGACCAACCAACCTGTAAATTAAGAATTAGAAACCATTCCAGTTAAACAAAGTTAGTATAGAAGGAGTTGGATGGGTCCTTTTTGCCAGTATACCCATGTGCCATTTCTAGAAGATACTTCGTAATAGAACCATTTGTATAGACCAAGAAGGTCTACTTGAAAACAGCATTGGGTGCCTCATTTCCTGTAGCATAGTGCATCCCAGATAACTGGTAAGCAGTCATTTTGTTTCTCTGAACAAACTTTAAGGAACTTAATGGTATTAATGCACTGAGCCTTTCCTTTGTAGCTCAGTTTGAAGTCAGCTTAGTTTGAACAAGCTTATCCGCTACCTGAAGTTAGACATTCCTCTGTGTCTTGGGATGGAACGGTAGTCTGGGGTAGAACTAAAGATTTAGAACTAAATCTAAAGATTTAGAACTAAAGAAGTTTTACTTTTAGAACCTGTGGTGGCATGGGTGCATATGTACATTTGTGAATGGATCTTACAGATGCTTCTTTTTATGCAATAGCTAGAGCCATTTTGAAAGTTACTGATGTTAGGAAGTAAAAATGCAAAAACGCAGCACCTTCTTTTTCATTTTGTCCTCTTGTAAATTGCTGTCTTTGTGTAATATTCTCAAGAATTTGACTGTAATGTAGCACATTTTGAAGCACGGGAAGTGTATTTTCATTACTATCTCATATGTTATGTGCCTTTAAGTCCATTTGTAAGAACTCCTTCTAACATTTAATGAAATCCCCTGCAGCCCATCTCTGCCACGGAGATTACCATGGGAAAAATGAAAATTGGTGAAATGTTTTCATGTTCTGGGAGAGACTTAGGCCAGCTTCTGGAGGCTGGCTAAGTAAAGGCCTTCCTTCTGCTAATATTACATTTCTGGAGAACTGCCACATTTGGGCTCTTATCTTACAAATACTTGTGTGTTATCTTCCCCATGATGTTCACATTTAAGTGCTTAATTATGATGGCAGTTCACTTTCTGTGTTTCACAGCTGTAAAACAAAGTGGATAGTTCCACGGCATGCCTATGTTTCCAACAATCTCACTTAATAAGAGCCTGTGGGGTTTTTTTTTTGTTTTGTTTTGTTTTTAAATTTTTTTAATGAGCACCTGTTAAAACCAGGGAGTATTCTGGATCTTAGGGATATAGGAGTTAAATACACACACACACACACACACACACACACAAATCCCTCTTTGCAAGGAGCTTATATTCTTTTTTTCCCCTTTTGATTAGGCTATTAATTCAATGGAGAGTCCACTGAATGATTATTACTCAACACTATTTTGGAATAATGACACTTCTGTGTGTGACAGGAGTTGGGAAAAGTAGCATTTTATCCCTGCCTTCATGAATGGGAATGGCCATATTGTTTTTTTGAGCTTTAGAATATGAGTTAGAAGTAGATTTGATAGAGACAATTCGGGGCCATTCTGTGCAAAGTCTTGGGTAACAAACTTAAATGATTGCATCGGATTCACTTGTGAATGTGGAGCTGGTAAAGATTTAGAACCAGATAGTGGCATGGTTGCTGCTGGGCTTTGGAAGAATATTATACAATCAGGGCCCATAGGAATTTATAGTCTAAATAAGTAAGGTATGATCAGGTTTATGTCTGGAGAGGTTTATTATAGTCTGTTGTAGGCAATGGAATGATAAATGTGGATAGACTAGTTAGTGAGGGTGACACTGTATTTTAGGGGGAAGTAGAAATTACCTAAAGCAATATACTGCCGCTGAGGGATATATTTGAGACAGATGGTAAGGATATCAACTAACTATGAATCCTTAGTAAGTGACTGCATGCATGACAACTGGCAACTGAGGTGACGACTGACTGCGTCTTGGGTGACCCCAGATTTCCATTCAGCAGTTAGAGTAGTGGACATGTAGTAAAATAGGGATTCCAGGCTTTGGGAGAAGGATTTAAACAAACTGGTGTATGAGTGTGAGGTGACAGGCAGAAGAGACCACGCACAGCAGGCTGGGGCAGTCTGCATTTCAAGACCTTCGCAGAGGAGGGGGAAGTGATCTCCACAGGATTATGTTGAGAGGGAACCAGACCAGTGGATGGGTTTTTCTCTTCCTTTCTTCTTTCTTCTTCCCTCCCTCCCTCTTTCCCTTCCTCCCTGCCTTCATCATTCCTTCCTCTCCTCTCCCCTCTCCTCTTCTTCCCTGCCCACCCCTCCCCTCCCCTCCTGTTCCCTCTCCTCCCCTTTCCTTCCCCTTTCCTTCCTTCCCTCCCCTCCCCTCCCCTCCCCTCCCCTTCTCTCCACCTCTTTTTCCCCTCTTCTTTCCTTCTTTCTAGAAGGGACTTGAGAAGTTTTGTACAAAGAGTAAAAAGGAGTCAATCCCCAGAGAGAATCCAAAATGGGAGAGAACTGTTCTGCATAATTGATAGAACACGGGACTTGACTGGGCAAAGATCTAACTTTCAAGAAAACAAGTAGAGGATTCCCTTGGCAAAGAGGAGGGATGCTTAGAACTCAGAGAAAGGAGTGAAGGGAGAGGGAACTTGGGGACAGAGGTTGTCTGAATTGGTGAGGACTGAGTCTGTGGAATCTCGGGGGTGAGGGGCTCAATGATCTTGGCAAAGCTTTTAAAGGCAGAGTACAGTATTGCTAAAAACTAACAGCGAACATGAGAAATGTTGACTAATTTGGTAGTAGTAAACATAATAAGTGAATTTGGTGACTGACTTCTATAATTTTTATGGCAGTTTTGTCCTGGACTGACCAAATGATATTTATGAACTTTGGGCAGCTAATATTTAGTGCCAGTTCCATGAGACAACTGAGTTAAAAGAATCAAATGCCAAGATATCAGGTTCATGAACATGACATGGAATCAAATCATGATAATGTCCTTGGCTTTTTTCCATGAAGCTGCTAAAGAAGATGCTTTGGATACATGAAAGTCTCAAGACTTTTGGCTCACAGGTATTTTACTTACATATGTGGCTAATGTGTTAGACCTAGCATGTCTCAGCACATTCATGTAAATGATATGCTATTAGGATATTATGGGATTTGAGTCTTCCTTAAGTTAGTCTAGTTATGGAGGTGAGGTAAAGCTGAAATTTTACTATCTTCAGTCTACGAGTAGTTAAATACCTCAGTGTTACTTTGTGTTGTTGACTCTGACTTGCAGCTCTTCTTAGTGATTCTGACGTAGCCAGCATACTATTCTAGATGAAGATGGTTCTGTGTATTCCAGTTGACTCTAGTTTTGTGGTCCAATTGCACTGGAGCCAGAGAAAGAAACAACAGACCAGAATTCTCCCCTGTGATTGCTGGAATCCCATTAGTCAGTAGGTGCCAACTGAAGAATATGATCACTAAAAGGTGACAAACTTTTACCTTCTTGTCTCAGATTTCTTCCACTGATGATTACTGTGTGCAGATATTTTTGTAGAAAATGAATAATATCTCTTTCCTATTTGCCTTAGTTGAAAATAGACTAATTATGAGAATGTATAGATTTTTTTTTTCTCCATATTGTTTTTAGCCCAGGCCATTTAGTGTATCCCTGAAAAAGAGGAAATTATCCATTTAAACTGTAGAAGTTTAACAAGAACCTTAAAAGTGTCCTTATACAGTTTTAGTTTCTCCTGCGCACTTGTCTGTAGACATGGTAGGTTTCTTCACTCAACTTGTCAGTCTTCAGTTTACAGTATTTCAGTTGTCCCCATTAGTGACTGAATTAAATTCAAGGCATTTAATCTTCCTTTCTACCTCCTTTCCACCTTTTTAAAAGATTTTACTTATCTATCTATCTATCCATCTATCTGAGAGTGAGAGAGAAAACGTGCATGCACAAGCAGTGGGAAGGGAGAGGGAGAAGCAGACTTCCCACTGAGCAGGGACCTCAATGAAGGACTGGATCCCAGGACCCTGGGCTCATGACCTGAGGCAGAGGCTTCACCGACTGAGCCACCCAGGCGCACCTACCACCTTATCATTTTTTGCGCTAAGTTTCTTTTGAGACTGAAATCCTATTACACTTAGAAAGAGGCTCAATTATTTGCTTTCCAGAACATACCATGTGTTTTCCCCATCCCTATTTCTGTGCCTTTCTTTACCCCAACCGCCCACTCCATCCCACTTCTCAAATGTGTTGTTTTTTCTTTTTCTTCAAAACACACTTCTACCTTCAGAAAATATTTCATTGAGTCTGTTAATTACAAAAGATGGGGTAGGATTTTTTTAAAAATTACTTAGAATCTGATTTCAGATGTTGCATGGATTTAACTGTAGAGCTGGTATTTCATGGAAAGGCAATTTTGAGGCAGCTCAGTAGCTGAAGTATGCTATTGAGACGCAGCCTTGGGTATTATTCCTTTGCTGAAAGTCTTCTGATCGTTTCCCTTTATAAGAGGACAAAGTCCTAGCTCCCTCAATTACTGAATCTCTGTTTCTTCTCTACCAGACCCCCTGTTGGTTCAGAGTCTGGGCATGTGGTCTTCCATATATCTCCAATACTCTTCCCTCCGCTTCTTTGCCAGATTAGGTGTCACCTCCTTTAGAAACTAGTCTTCTTGCACTTTCCTCTTCCAGTCCTAGTACAGAGTGAACTTCAAGTATTTTTAATACTGAACCTTATGCTTGTGGCTCTCAAAACAGATGTCATAGCACAGTTTCTATCCCATAATCATTTGATTCCTTGTCTTTCCCACTGGAGTGTAATCCCAAGTATGTAGCACAGTTTTTAGCAGTTCGTCCGCCCTGAATAAATATTGGTTGAAAAAACACCTTTATTCACATTTACAGATAATTCATACATATTAAATATCACATTGACATAAATTTTAATTTAGTGGAAGAATTTTATTCAACTTTTAAATGAACCATTAACTTATCCTATATCTAATGTATATTCTGTTCAGTACATGAATTATCTTCTAATATATATATTTTTCTAACAACTAAGCAACTGAGTTCCATTTTATAGAGTCCTCCCCCTCAGAATGAGGGTGTGGAAATCTATACAGACATATTATTTCATTTCTAGGCAACCGATGAAGCCCCAGGGGAGAGGCAGACTGGTGAAAAGATGTCTATCTCACTACAACGTAGCTCTATCAGCTGTTTTTTTTTTTTTTTAAAGACTTTATTTATTTATTTGACAGAGATCAAAGTAGGCAGAGAGAGAGAGAAAGAGAGAGGAGGAAGCAGGCTCCCCGCTGAGCAGAGAGCCCGATGCGGGGCTCGATCCCAGGACCCTGGAATCATGACCCGAGCCGAAGGCAGAGGCTTTAACCCACTGAGCCACCCAGGCGCCCCTCAGCTGTTTGAAAAAGACAGCCAGGGTGGCAATCTGCTGCAGGGGTGTTTCATGCTCTTACAGTATTTGGCTTGTTTGTAGGCAAGAATTAGTTGGTCTGATACTATAGATGGAGAGGACATCAGTAATCAACAATTATTGGGAAGTTATTATCTGTTCTCTCAGAATTTCTGTTCTTGTGTCTTTCTTCTGTGTGTTCTTGTGTGATACAAGTAACCCTTTATTTAAAATGCTTTCAGAGTTGAACCCAGGTTCAGTTGGGAGATTGCAGTGGAGACTCTACTCTTATTGGTCAACACATTGTCTCTGAGTCTGTCAGTGTGAAGCTTTTGTCTTCAGGTTGGTCCCAACCTTGACTTCTCTTTGAAATTTTATTAGTAATTCTTTTTTTAAAAGATTTTATTTATTTATGTGACAGACAGAGATCACAAGTAGGCAGAGAGGTAGGCAGGGAGAGAGGGGGAAGCAGGCTCCCTGCTGAGCAGAGAGCCTGATGCAGGGCTCAATCCCAGGACCCGGAGATCATGACCTGAGCTAAAGGCAGAGGCTAAACCCACTGAGCCACACAGGCGCCCAAAATAATTCTTAGTTGTAGGTTTAAAGTTTTGTTTTTAAGCTGTGGCTCATGTAGACTGAGTAACACCATGATTTTAAATGAGAGACATTAGATAATCCCTAAGTTATAATAAGAAAACTAATTTTTATAATTTATTAGCAGCTATCACATAGCCAAGACTATACCTGAATTTAATAACCTTATTGAAAAAGTATATTTACTTTAAATTCCATTTACCTGTTTATACTTCTGATGCTGCACATTCAGAATGCTATACAGCCATTCTTTTTTTATTTTTAGCTATTAGTAGTTTTGCATATTTTGACAGCATTTAGGAAAAGAACAAGTATGGGGTGAATGAGAGAAAATGTAGAGTTTTGGTGAAAAATAGGGTTGATGAGAGGAAGGGGAGAAGCTTTAAAAACAGTGTGGAATTACCAGTTGTTATTCCATCTAAGGCCATTGGTAAGAAAGTAGGCTTGTTGAAGTATAATGTTATTCTACTTTCTGTTTGCATAGGTAATTCATCCCTCAGTATTAAAGAGATAAATTCCATATTTCCTCTAGTATGATGTCACAAATACATTTGTAAAAATACAATATTTTTTTCCAGGTAGAACATGCAAATGGCATTTATTGTAGAGACATTTTCTATATCTCTTTCCTTGATTTATTCACCTGTATTACATAATTAAGTCCTCTTCTATCCTATGAGCAAATGACCAGTGTGGTTTGTCACTTCCATTTTACTCATTTGGAATCATGTTAAATGGGTTGTGTTGGGTTTGAGGGCAGTGTTTGTGTATCTGTTGTTACTCTTGTATGATTTTTATTTGGCTTATGGTTTTACTTTGTCATTTAGCCACTCCTTACCTTTCATTTAGCTTCTCCCCTCCAAATGTTGACAAAAACAGAGAGAGAGCATGAGTGAGCAAAAACTCACTGTTTATATTTATTCGTGTTTCCAAGTGATTCATGTTCAGTTCTCCATTGCCTGAATCACCATTCATTAAAAAATAAATAAATAAAAAAGGTTTACTCTTTCACTTTTCTTTTTGTGTATGTTCTATATTTATTACAAAAAAATACAGAATTATTTGGGACGCCTGGGTGGCTCAGTGGGTTGAGCCTCTGCCTTTGGCTCAGGTCATGATCTTGGGGTCCTGGGATCAAGCCCCGCATCGGGCTCTCTGCTCAGCGGGGGGCCTGCTTCCCCCTCTTTCTTAGGGGTTCAGGCCTAACTAGTTAGGAAAACTCAAAATGGAATATCTTGAATATCTTGGAGAAAGCAGACCCTAATGCATTGTCACATGGGTTGAAAAAGTAGACTGTGGGGAAACAAAGTTCAGTGGCGTGTTTATGGAAATCAATGGTAATGTGAATTTTTTGGGCCTTCTTCAGAATTGCTTCTCTTTATCACCTAGATCAGATATGAAGGCTGCCTTCTAGGTAAGATAGAATAATTTGGCCTTGAAAGAGATGTATACAGTTTACATTTGTTTTAGCATACTGGATTCAGAAGTTTTCACATCAAATTGGACTTTTTCCCGCTGCCTCCTTTAATAAGGGCAATTTAGGGCGCGAGTTGCCAGATCCTCTTCTCAGCGTCTTCATCTTTTCTTCCCTCCACAGACACATTTAGTTATGTTTCTCCCCTGGCTCCCATAGATATGGGAGTTTGCTACCCTTTCTCGGGTGATTAAATGAGATATTTGTTTAATGATTTTTTTGAATTTGACAAACCACTGAGAGAAATTCAGGGTCATTGGCCTGCTGGCTTGTGCAACTGGGCGTTTAGAATCTAGATTAACTCTGAGATGGAGAGACCAAGGTTAGCATAGTAAACTCAATTTTATGTGCATTTGTACCATGTGCATTTTTCCATATGTTAAATAGTAGCTGCTCGCTGGTTTCCAAAAGACAGTTCATGAAGAAGGCTTGAGAGGAAATTTTTTGCTCTCCTTCAGAGCCCTCAATAGTCATTTCAGTTTTTGTTTTCAAGATTTAACCAAGCCAATTCCTGTTGAAATATAAAACTGCAGAAATTCAAATGTGATTGTTAATGACAGTAACTTTTTTTTTTTTACTGCTAGAGTGCTGGGTCATTTAAAAAAAAAAAACAAGATAAACAGAAACAATACCTCTCTTGCAGGAGTTTTTGTGGACAAAAATTATGGAAATATGTTTATGCTTTATTTGATTAAATGTGAATGAAATATGTTAAGTGAAGTATTTTTCTGCCTGTTTTGAATATTTAATAATTGCAATATATGATTATATATGTTTATATAATAATTAAATTAATATTTAATATTCAAATAGGAATATTTGAATATTTCTATATTTAAGGGCAAATTTGCTAATTAGTAGGAGAATCAGTACATTAAGATAATCTTGGGGAAAAATAGCTTTGGGTGGAGATGCTTCCTAGCAATTGTGGTATACCAAGTAAAGGACTCTTGTCAACATCATCTGTGTCAACTCGAATGACCTCACTTGGAAATTTGGTAAAGTGGGGAGAGTGATAAAAGGAGAGAGTTTGCATAGCAGATCTAGATTTCTGTTCACTTGAATAAAACTCTGGAATGGTACCTTAATGGACATGATATACAGTATAGCTAGTGTGGAGTAGGTGATAATGTGGTTGGACAGATTTTTCCCTGGTTGAATGAAGGAAGTGATGATTTCATTAATGGAATATTGTCAGTCTGGAGAGGTGCTGCTGGTGATGAGCAGAAGGCTCTGACCTTTATGTGTTCATGGGGTGGGAGGTTTGACATTTTGCCATTAATTATGGCAACAACAACAACAACAACAACAAACCCCAAAACCTCAGGATGGCATTAAAGTAGAAATGTAATGTTGAGAGTGGAACATGTAAGAACCCAGAATTTTAGAAAGCTGTCCTCCTTGAAGGTAAGGAATACAGCTAATCTGTCTTCTTCTTATTTTTTATATTCTTGATAACTGTCATCTTGCCCTTTGTGAATGAGGTATTCAAAAACATGTGTTCCTTGACTAATCACAGAATGTGATGTAACGTGTGTGTTGGAGTAATGGGGACAAGAATGGTGCCGGTGCTAAGGTCCCACTCTTGAAGTTCTGACGTAATTGATCTGAGATGGGGTCTGGGGATTGGCGTTTTGTAGAAGTTCTTCAGATAATTTGGATATTCAGCTGGGGTTAGGGACTAACAGTTTATAAGTCTAAAACTGTCTGTGATGGACAGAAGTTGGCATATGCTCACATACTCTGCAACAGCTTTTGCTTAGTGATGGATATTTGTCCTAGGACTTTGCTTGTTAAGATTGAGAGCTGAATAAATGAAATTATCTGTATGGATATGGGACATAAGCTTCAACTTAAATGTATTTTCTCAAGGACGTACATACACCTGTGTGTGTGTGTGTGTGTGTGTGTACACGTGCGCATGGGGCGTCCTAAGTGGCTTAGCTTCACCTGTGAAATAGGGTGATTCTCAGCCTTGTTTCTCTTCAGTTGCTTGCTTTCCAGCACCCCCTCCTCCCTCTGGCTCCTCTGAGCCCCCCCTGCCTAAGAGAACATACCAGGGCCACAGGGTCAACCACGGGCATAGAATTTAATGCAAATTTTCTTCTCAGCAAAGTAGCTGGCCCAACTGTGGGAGTAGGGTGGTCAGGTGGATAGTTACAGCTAACACCAACCTGATTTGCATTTTTCTAATTATTCTTCTAAGGCAATATTTATAGCTGAAAGTTATGGAGCATGCTATAGTCCTGGGTAATTGAAACCCTGAGAGTCAGGAGACCTGTATCGTAGCCTCAAATGATTAGGGGGCCCCTAACTTTGTGACTTTCAGAAACTTATTTACCTGCCTTTCTGTCAGTTTCCTTTCTGTAAAAGGAGAAGCTCAACTTAAGCACACACTAAGTTTCCTTCTAGCTCTTAACATGTAAAATTCTACTTTTATTATTAATTTAAGAAAACATAAGCATCCACAGGTAGCTAAACACTATTTTCCCAACCTAAAAAAAAAAAAAAAAATCCAGCTGAATATAGCCCTGTGGTGAATGATGTTGGTAATGCATGTGTGGGGGCAGGGAGCATATGAGAAACCTCTGTATCCTCTCAATTTTGCTGTGAACCTAAAACTGCTCTAAAAAAATAAAATCTTAAAAAAAAAAAAAACCCAACAACCAAAAATGAAATAAAAACTAATGGCGTCAACAATTTATATGATTTCATATCTACCCTTAATTTTGGAGTATGTTAATTAGAATGTATCTTAGTGTTACAAATTACACCAGTAACTTGATGTTACTCCAGTCTAGAGAATTTTTATAATCTGAATGAGGATGAAGGCCATGGGGATATGCATGTACTCCTATTATTTACTTCACTTGTAGTGCTTCTATAAAATGTAAATAGCATTCCCTTTGATTGCCTATTTGTGAAGTGGTTATTACTAAAGGGAGGGGGTTGGTGAGTTCCTCCTATTCTACTAAAGAAAAACAATTTAATCTAAAACCTGTTATGTTAAAAAGCCAGTCTTTATATTCGACCTTAGCCCATGGTCAATATTTAACTCACTGAATGATTCTTAGAAAAATCTTTGAAAATCATTTTTTGTAAAACATGGTTAATAATATCTGTGAATATTTCATACTGTAATCCTACAGAGAAATAGAAATAGGGTAGATTAGTTTAAGATTAGTTTAATTCTGCAGAGAATAAGCATTGATGCTTGATTCTTCTTTTGATAGCTTTTTTGGGGGGTTAACCACACACATATAGTTAAATATTTTTATGAGATCTTTAGAAGAATGTGTGAGAAAAGTCATGATGATTCTATAATTAACTTGCAGAGGAAGGAATTTGAAGAGCCCATGATTAACTAGGTATTTCTAAACGACTATGTAAATCTCTGGCCAGTGTTTTGCAATGGGATCTTCCGTTTGATACCTTTGAAGAAAATAAAATTCTGATTTTTTAAGTGAAAAAATTGTACTACCTCAGTAATTTATAAAGGATAGTGCATGCTTTTTTCAGACTGGTGTACTAAAAGCAGTTACTGGGTGGTGTTTGCAAGTGCTTTGAAAGAACTTCAGGTATTTGAGATATTCATTTAAGAATTTGGAATAGTTATAAAAATTATGGAATGATCATGTGACATTAAGAGACAGAATATATTGTTATAAAAATACAAAAGAGTTTAAGAGACAGAATATATTGTTATAAAAATACTAAAGAGTATAGAAAGGCATACTATAGTTTCAAATGTAAGGATTTGTTTCTGGAGTGCTTAACGTTAAATATATATGTTGTTGCCTCCTTTTATGGAATTTTCCATAATATCCTTTCACTATGACTGAAAACAGACTATAGGACTTTTCTCATTCCTGAACGAGTTACCCCATTATGCTGTAAGAGGGCCTTGACTTCGACACTTCTACCTGTTTTGATCTAAGGAACATGGGTTGCTAGACCTCAGCTTCCTTATCTCTAAATTGGAGATATTAATAGTACCTGCCTTACATAGTTTCATGAAAACTAAGTAAGATAATACATATAAAGTATTTAGCGGGAGACTGCTCTGTAGTAAATACTCAGTAAAAGCAAGTGAGTGTGTTGTTATCTTGCCAGTGAGCTAAAAATCATGGGTTCTTCTGTTCTGCTGGCTGGTGTTCTCTCTGTGAAAGTGATGTCTCTGACCTTTTCCTTTCTTATTCTTTCTTGTAAGAGCTCATGTATCCCTGGGACACTGAAAGTAATTAAGTGGTTTACTTTAATGGATCTTCCCTTCTAGCTTATTCTAGATGGGAATAATCAGAAAGTAGGTGACAATGTTAATTAGAAACAGGAATTAACATCTTTTTATAAGGATGATTTACCTGATGATAATAATTGAGAAGTGATTGTAAGATCATCAAGAAGATTTTATAGATGAATCACTTTACATGAACAGAGGTTGTTGTTTCAGAGGAAGAGGCAGATAGTTTGGACTTGCAGTTTGAGAGAGAGAGAGAAAGTTACAGTGTGTTGCTGGCATTCATTTTTTAGTTAGTAATTTGGTTCATCAGGATCATACCTATAGGTTGAAACAGAACTTGCCTCTTTCATGAAAGACCACATGAAAGTACTAATATAAAAGCTTATTTAAATGACATATCTATCATTCTAGAAAGATCTTGAGTAGTCCTAAGTGGATCAGAATGGTATTAGAAAAGTAAAAGATTGGGGTGTCTGAGTGGCTCAGTGGGTTGAAGCCTCTGCCTTCGGCTCAGGTCACAATCCCAGGGTCCTGGGATCCAGCCCTGCATCAGGCTCTCTGCTCGGCAGGGAGACTGCTTCCTCCTCTCTCTTTGTCTGCCTCTCTGCCTACTTGTGATCTCTGTCTATCAAATAAATAAATAAAATCTTAAAAAAAAAAAGAAAAGAAAAGTAAAAGGTTTCCTGTGAAGTCAGATATGCTATTTTGAGGGATGAGTTTACTTGTTCATTTAAATTTTGTGTTAAACTTTGAATTCTCTTCTCTCTCTCTCTCTCTCTCGCCTATTTTATCATGAATTTGCTTTGTAAGACCAGAGAGGAAGCCAACGTGTTAAGCAAGTTCTAAGTTATTACATCTCTAATCCTACACACACACACATAGGCACACACACACCACAATTTCTGTGTCATCTCAGAATTACCCAAGGGAATATTTAAATGAGACGTGATGCCAAGATCTTTATTAGAATAGAAATGTTGCACCTTTCTTGTTGGTATGATTTGCTATGTCTTCAGAAGCCTGTGCCGCTGCAGATGAGTCATTAAGAGAAACTGGCGTCCATGAAACTACATTATTACAGTCGTGCTTTCTAAACTGGTCATCTAGCTAAAACTGGATGAGACTGAAAGGCAGAGTTTCTGCCTTGCAAGGAGAGTAATTAGTATTCAAACTGGTCAGGAGGTTTCTTATGTTCTGTTCGCTGACAGCTTTTAGCATTTTATTAGCATACACTTTAGACACCAGAGAAAATCCTAGGGCCAGTAGCATTCACAGAATGCAGGGGTCTCAGAGAAGGGGGCATCTGACAGAAGATTCACATTCTTATTCAGTTTGGCAGTTTAGATCTACTGCCCTGAGAAGTCAGCATCTTTTAGGATGGTATGCTAGTTTTTATACCAGCATTCAAAAACACCTTTCAGAATTTATAAGTTGTTATGAGCATAAATGATTTCAGTGTAGCGCTGTGAATAAATCTGGTGTTATAATGACGTGTTTAATAATTCTAACTAAGTAACTTTTTTTTTCATGACAGATACAAGCAAATGAGTACATTTGTTAAGCTGGTACTGAGATATGTCATTTTTAGCTCCCATGAAAGAAAACTCTTAGTTGGTATGACAAAGGCTGCAGCTACAAGGTCATGGTCTGCGCTGCAGGCACTGGTCTGTGGGAGTGGAGGAGGGATTGAAGTTGCTGGGATTTATTGAGATTCCTAAGGATCCTGGTCAGAATGGCATCCACGCTCATTTGTGGATGTGTGCTGAATGAATGATTGCCTACTTGCCAACTGGGAGAGAAAGAAGGCAGGCATGAAATGGAAAAAAAAAGGTTCAGCAGTGAGGTTCATGACAACTGGGGTAATGACCCGTGTTCTGATGAGTTTCCAAAGTTGAATTTATCTTAGGGACACATGAGAGGAAACAGTTGGCATGTGGGGTGGTAAAGAACCATGATAGAGGAAGATGAAAGAATTGGTAGTGTTTTCTTCAGAGTAATGAGAAGGAAGTGTTCAGAGTAATAAAAATATTTAAATATAAACTGAAGAAAACCTCTGGTTCCCCTTTTCGGTAGATGGGGAAACCCAGAACAGAGATTAAAAGGCATAATCTTATCTCTAGATGCAGTCGACTGAAGTTTCAAAAACAGAAGCCAGGTCTTCTGACTCCAGCCTATACTGGATACTTGCCTCAGCTCTGTGAAAACCTTGGTGGAAATTCTAAATTGGAGTGGTTTGTTGGATTTCCAGAATCAACAGTATGCTTGTCTGGGTTCTTCTCAGAGTCTTAATTTCTCAGAGATTGGATTTCTTTCAAGAAAGGAAACCAAAGAATTCCTTGCCAAGCTTCAAAGAGGCAAGTTTTCTCCTTTCTGAGTTTTATCAAAGGAAGACTCACTAGGACTGTGGGGAAGGGATGAGCAGGAGACCTGGAAAGGAGTGGTGGCAGAGAAATGTTTGAGCCCTGCAGAAAGCAAGTAAGAGAGAAATTTCAAAGGAAGGGAGAGTTTCCCAGAGAGAATTGGTTATAGCTTTGTGACAAAATCAGGTAGTTCCCACCCAAGCAGAGAAATTTAGATGGTATCTGCTCTTTCCACCTTAAAAGTTAGTGTCTGTAACACTGACAGATTTGAGGGATCTTAAAGATTACTTCTGTATCCAAGAGGAAGACTTTTGGGCACACAAGGCAGCAGCACTCCTCTCCAGTGTTACTTCCTCTTTCTTGTGGTTGCTAGTGGTTCTTTGGTTCATCAGAAATTTTGAGCAAATTGCATGTGGAGGTGTAACCCAGAGTTCCTTCACTTAAGTGATAATCCATTTGGGTAGTTCCTTAAGTATCCTCTTACTGAAGAGGATACTTAAGGACGTTTTCCTTAGCTACTATTTTCTATGGTGCTTTTTTTTTCATCAGTAAATTTATGGGAATTTACTAGTTGTCCTTCAGATTTAATGTTCTTGATTAAAGTTGGGATTTTGTTTTTCTAGCTGATTTTGTATTCTCTTGAGTGCTTCGCTACTACTATGATCATACCTACTTTTTAAACAATTACTTGCTTATTTATATATTAATTTGATCTTACGATCAAATTGCCTGCAGCCAATTTTGTATGCTTTCCTGTCTCCAGACAAGTAGGACAATTGTTTTGAACACTCTTTTATTTCTTTAGATAGTTTGAAGGGGCGTTAGTTCTGGTCATTTTTGGGAAATAATGATAATACATTTTGAATTTTCTAAATAGAGAAGAAAAGTTGAAGATGTTCCTAGATACATTCTAAATACAAGTAATGCATATTCAGTAATTAATGTTTTTAGACCAAATGTAAACAAATATATAAAAGATATGTTTATGGATACACATGAATCCTTTTACATAGCCATTAATATTGTCTGTCAGGAATTATGTAATGTTCTGTATGTTTCATGGATGAAGGGGTAAATTATCCAACATTATAAAAACAAACAGCACTTTATAGAGAATGATGCATGCCAGACAGTGTTCTAAGTATTTTATATATATATATATATATATGTATACATATATATATATATATATATATACATACATATACATATATATATATACACACACTGATTTAATTATTATTAGAGAAGTCTTGTGGGATAAATAATGTTTCTGTAGTAAAGGGTGGTCCCTGATATGCATACTATAGGTAAGGTAAACACATCCCACAGTAACTATTTGTGCTTTTTACAACAAACTGATAACAGGTTCTAAATGTCAAATAAAATGACTGATGATTTGTTCATTGGATTCAGTTCCTGAATCTAGAAGACTGACAAAATGTCTTCTGTGTGGAGATGGAGACCCCTAACTGTCTAACTTAGGATGAAAGTAACTAACCAACTAATTTCTCTAATGGTTTTCCCTTTGGGACATTTCCATTTGGGACAGTCTATTATGTACCCCCCCCCCCAAGCGTTTATAAAGGAATAAGAAAAGACAACAGAATGAAAAAATCAGGAGCAAATAATAACATGGAAGCACCTTCAGGGCTCATTATAAAGATGTGGTGACAGTCTCAGAAGGATAAAGGGACTTCTGGAAGGACACACAACAGGGCAGGGGTGGGTTCCGTAGTGAGTATTCAGATCTGTATCCCACTCCTCCCCCCATGTGAGTGACCTTGGCAAAATTAATCTTTCATAGCTTCTGTTTATTCATGTGTAAAAAACATGACAGTGATAAACTTTACAGCATTAATTAGAGTACTGAACAAATGAATATCCTTGAAAGTATCTAGTTCAAGCTTTAGTTCATAGTAGGTACACAGTAAACACCAATTTTTCTTTGTCCCTCTGCTTGACTAACTCTGCTACCCTAGGACACAGCTCTAAGATTACCATGCTACTCATAGAACCAGACAGTCCCACTGGCAAACATTCCCGACACACGCAGCTGTTTTGTAACAGGTCTATTGACTCCTTCCATCATTAAAATTCTGCAATCATCATATCTCATTTTAACTTCATCAGACTTTTTAACAGTCATTTAAATGGAAATTTCTGTTGTGGATATGGTTTATTTGCTATCAGTGAATACTAACACTAGTGAACAGGCAGCCTTGCTAACCAAATATTTGCCTTTGGAGTCAGCCAGTGATCATGATTGCTCTACTTTCACAGTTCATGTAGTTACACTTCTAGCAGGTGGACATTTGAAATTTCTAGCGATATTTATGTGCTATCATATAATTAGTAACCTGTTGTAAATCATCCAGCCACTGGTGATCTGCCAGAATGAACAATAGCTGAGATTGTGCATTGCTGACTTTAATATTTTAACCTGAAAGACAACATCCTTTTTCCTCGTTGGTATCTAACTCTTCTGACAGTAGATGATTTTTAAAAAATTAACTCTATCCATTCTCACTGTGATTTGATGGCCAAGTAATACAGTAGCTCTGCTGGGCTAATTTAACAAATCTCTATTAAGAAGCCATACCTGTATTTGTTACACTTTGTAACACATGTTTTCAATAAAACTATTACTATAGCAAGAGTAGCGAGGAGAAGATAAATATCAGATCCAGTAGCAGAAAAGAACATACGGTGTTAGACATATTGGTAATTTACCATTATTTTAACCATTCAGTGATGATAGTGTAGACAAAAAAAAAAAGAAGAAAATGATTCAAAGGATTCAATATCCCACTTAAAAACAAAACAGATGGAAGAAAAAGATAAAATGATAGAGTAGATGTGATGATTATTTTATGGTTTCCTAATGAAAAACTAACAACACAGTACCACCAGTGGTTGTAGTAACAGAACAAAGAACAAGCTAAACATACCCCTAATGTGTCACTTAGAACAAATTATTTTTTTATGAATATGTTTTATTTTAATTTGTATTCCTATTTTTAAAGGATTTATTTATTTGTTTGTTTGGTTGGTTGTTTACTTTGGCTTCAGGGGGGAGTTCAGTGAGTCATCACTTACATATAACACCCAGTGGTCATCACAACAAAAACATCATGTGGCAACAGGAGTATAGGTGTTAAAAAAAAAAATGAGGGAATAAAGAAATTTTTGATTTAAATTTTTAAAATTTTGCTTTTACTTCAGAGGATTAACACTGAAATAATAGATTGCTATAATGTTTGCAGAATCCAGTCACTTTTAGTTGTTAATAAGAGTTTGGAATTTTTTATCAATTTAAAAATAAGATGGATCATTATAAATATGATAAATGATAAATGTATCATATTATAAATATGATAAATATGATAAATAATAGATTGCTATAATGTTTGCAGAATCCAGTCACTTTTAGTTGTTAATAAGAGTTTAGAATTTTTTATCAATTTAAAAATAAGATGGATCATTATAAATATGATAAATATGATAAATGATAAATATGATAAATGTGATAAAATAGTTGAGAAGAAGGTCTGGATCTTAGTCTGTTTTGTATGTCTACTGTGGCCTTTATCCTGCAGGGATTTGCATTTCTTAAGTGTGAAATGCACTATTTATGTTATGCCAAAAATGTAACAAATAAAAAATGAAAAAACAGAATTTTCACTTAAAAGCAGCTGATAAACGTGGGCACATTATATCTTTGTCTTAAAAAAAATGTCAGCGGGGAACCTCTGCTTTCTGGTAAATTAGGAATCAAAACTACTTAGCTAAGTTGGGGACGGTGGGAGAAGGGACAGTAGAGATGTCAAGTTGGAAATTAGATTGAAGTGCTGATTCACTTTCCCCAAAGTGCCAACTCTGTAGACTGTTCACATCTCCTCCCTCCCTTTTTTCGTAGAGCAAGATATTCTGCCTCAACAATTTATAGGAGTTAATAAATACAAGTACCTGGGGGTAATTGGTTATTAAGCATTGCACTGTGATGTGAGTTAGTTCTTATTTTCCAGAAGTGGCATGTCCTACGTTGAGGAAATGAATATTTTGATTAGAGGTGAAAAGTGGGAAGTCTTAGGAAGTTTGTTGTAATATATCTTAGAGGATAGGTCTCTGAAGATGGATTTGCTGTGGGTTAATGCAGGGTGACTGGGGCATAGGTAGAAACAGAATTGGAAGTCCCAATAGGCTTTTCCATTTCAGTGATTTCAAATTTGTAAAATTTGAAGGTTTCTGTTTCCTTGAGTAAAAAAAAAATGAAAAAAATATTATTCTGCACAACTTTACATCTTGATCCTAGGACTAATTTTTTCCCTTCATGCCTTTCATATTTGCAGTATTGGGGAATGGAAGGATTTGCTCATTCCCGTACTACTCGTTTCCTGTTAATTACTTATAAGGCTCTGTATTTAGCCTAATGGAAAATACAAAGATTAATTAGATGCAGGATTTGTCTTCAAGAATGGTGTAGTTTAGAGAAAGAAACAGACCAAATTTTGTTGGTTGAATGAGAATAGTTATAGACAGTCATAGTTGTAGACTACAAGAGCAACACTTGCAAAGGACCAGACTCAATATTTAACAGCCTAACAGAGAATCGTCAGTTAATACATACTGATTTATCTTATTAAATTTCCTAATGAGGTTGATCTCCAAAGTCCATTTAGACAGCATTATCTCTGATCCCTTTTGTGTGAATGACATCAATGAACACTGTTCTCCTTTTGTAATGGTATGAGGGCATACCATTATTTTATCTTGACCTTAATTGAAGAGATCTTACCAAGAACTATCAGCATTAACAATTATAATAATTAACATTTTGCAGTTTGAAGAAAGTTACAGAGCAATCACCAAATCAATGACTCTTGCTTTCTAAAAATTTAAAATGTGGTTAGGTTTTTAACATGGAACTAAAACTATTTTTTCCAGTAAGAAAATGTTTATGGTGATAAACATATGTGCTGATCACAGGTGTGGACCCAGTATACAAACTGAAATGATGGACTTATAAATTGTACCTGATAATTATTGCTTTCATTACTCATGACGTGCTTAATATGTGTTAGATTTTCTAGTTGAATGCAGAGATAATGGAGACTCAGCCCTTGACCTCACAGTTGTAGTGCTAAATTGTAACTAGAAGAGCAAATGCTACCCAGAGTTGAAGGACACTGAACCAAGCAGAATAGGTCAGTTTGGATACCTGTCTTAAAAGATAGGATGATTTTTTATCTTATCTGGTGTGGGTATGATACAACTTTAAATCACCCTGTTACTGTTAAAATGAAGTCTAATGGTTACAAGTCAAATGGTGGGAGGGAAAAAGCAACTATAAGATCAAGTGACTGCCTGTACTTTCTAATTTCCTAGGACGCGTTCTTTGTCATATCCCCACTAAGAAAACTAGAATTGATTTCTTTTTTTTTAAGGTAGACCCTAGGTGACGGGTGCTATCTTTCTCTTTCTTTCATGCATACATACTGATATGATATAAGAGTGATTCATTCATTGGAAAGCCCAGAACAATTTGTGGTGGGTGGGGGATGAGTAAATGCTAGAGTTCTTTTCAAAATTATAATGTTATCAAAAATCAAAAATCAAAATAAATAAAATCATAATGTTATCATAATCTGTCAGTGCATGAGTAATCTGTAAGCATGCAATTTATAGTCGATAGAGCAAATCAGAATTGTCCAATAAATATTCATTGAACAAATGAATGAGCTGATTGGGTCATTGGAATTTTTTTATTGGTATAAGTGATGGGGAAATAGAAGAGAAAACTCTTTATAATTAGATAGGATGATGATACCAGGTGTTTGGGATCATAGGAGATAATGAGCAGGGAGGAGGAGAAATGTACAGAAAAAAAGATGTGAGTGTGCTCAGGAGATGTCATAGGCTTGCCTGGGGTTCAAGTACTGACAGTAATTCTCATGTTTCTGAAAATCTTGGAATTACACTTAGAATGCTGTTCTAAGGAACAGGTATTCATGTAATTATGACATTAAATATAACTTACTAGATCTTTGAAGTATAAATATCAATATATAAGATGTGCATATATTACTAATACATATAATATAGTCCTTCCTTTCTTCTTTTCTGGAAATGAAAATCAACAAATAGTCACTTTTCTATAGCTGGGTCTTATATAAATTGGTAAGGTGTAGAATTTTTCTCATATTTTTGTATGTGATTTTATAACTAGTAGTTGTGTATATGACTTCTAGATATGGATGGACTAGAAATAATCATTTAAAAATAGTAGATAGATAATGAGAGACTAAAAACATATTTTTAAAATTTCCTTTTAGGGCAGTGTAAAGAACATAGACACTTAGAATCAGAATTTCATTTGAATCCTATCTGAGTTTGAATCCTGACTGCCATTTATATGGCTGGGTAACTTTGGGGAAATTCATCATCTTCTCTGTGCTTCAGTTTCCTTATCTGTAAAGTAGAGATAATAATGGCATTTCTGCTTTGGGGTCAGGGGCAGCTTCATAGGCATGTAACCAGTGATATCATAAATAATCTGGAACTCAGCATATGACCCCAGGCGTGGTATTTCATGCTCTGCATTCACCATCTTGACATTTTTAACCATTTTTACTTTGAATTTATGTTTTGTAATGAGGTCAGATGGGACAATGAAGCATACACTGGGGTCTTGGCGTCTTGGCTCACATGTGGTCTGTCTGCTGCTGCCTCCCCACTTCTCTTGAGGGGTTCCGAGTTGCTCCTTCTGCTGGCTCCTCTGCCTCCTTTTGCTTTCAGTGGTGCCTGGGCCCAGGGTCAGGCAGAGGCAGATCAGCAGGTAGTGCATGTGCTGAGCATTAGGGACAGGGGAGGGCCTGGGCACCTGTGAAGATCTGCCTTCACCCTGCAAATATCTCGTGATGGGTTGAGAGCATGGAAGAAGGGAAAAAGCTTGTGTTCTCCAATTTTAACGGTACACCATGCATTTTCGTAATGTCTTGGGCTATACAAATTATATAGCCAACTCTGGCTAGTGTGTTTGGGGGACTGAAGAACGAATAGATGGGAAGCAACTGGAACCATGCGTGGCATACAGCAGGAGGTATAGATGGATTTGCTCTTATTCTGATACAGCACGTTTACATATCTAGCATATCATCTGGTTAATTTACTGGTGCTAACTATATGTATTATAGTACATTGATATAGCATGATTTTATAAAAGGAGGTAATTGAATAATTTTCTCATACCTGTTGCCGTGAATATTATGTATCACATTCACATGAAAATAGATTTTAAAAGAAAGGATACTCTGTAATCTCTCTTAAATACATGTGTCTACTAAGTAGTACAGATTTCATTTTTGGAAATTTCAGTATAATAACTATAAAAAATAATTGTGAGAGGAAGGTTATATGATGGTGCAGAGTATATCCCCTTTTGTACTACAGTTGGATGGGAAGCCACCATGTTGCCAAGATTTTCCTTCATGAATATACAAGTTTTCTAGCTGCAAATGAAAACCAAACTCAGCTAGAGTATTTATGTTTTTTTTTTGTTGTTGTTGTTGTTTGTTTGTTTGTTATGTATCCTCCTAAGGTATATGAATCCATTTTCTGTATCCTTTTCTTTTTTTTTTTTTAAGTATGGGTTTTTAAAGATCTGTTACTCTTTCTCTTTCTTGACTGGAAAATGTCTGTGGGGGGCTTTAGAAAAGAATATTATTATTTAGGTTTTATTTAATAAAGTTAAATTAAAACAGATTTTCTATATCACAAAGAAGTTGTTGCCCTTGGAAGTACTTGGCATATAGGCGGCAAATGTTGGGAGAGCTCAAGGAAGGAGACTACCTTTGGCTTCAATAATATCGTTGTCTTTCTTTCCTCCTTCTATAACACTCTGAACTTGACTAGCAATACAAAGAGCAGATGGTGGAATGGTGCCAATTGACATTCACCATCTGCTTCTCACATATATAATATTGTGCGCTAAAAAAACAATACAGCAGGGACCTTCTGTTTAGTGGTTGTTGGTTAGAGAAGCTGTACCGTTTGGGACGATCATATTTCTACACAAATGACTTCATTAAATAAACATAAGCAAAAAAAGAAATTTCTGTGATCAATCTCAGTATATGGTTTTATCTGTTATTTGCATGTATGAGACTTGGTTCTTGTTTTCCATCAAAACTTGATATAGGACCAGGAATCTTAGAAAAGTATATTTGATTGTTGAGTTTGACCAGATAAAAGATTAAAAAGTGTCGTTGCTTTAACTAGTAACGAGTATCTCCCCCCACCCCACTCCCAGGCTTCATTTAAGCTGGGATGGAAAGGAAGATGGGCTTTGGTCAAACAACACTTAATTCTTATACATAATATGTAATAGAACAGTAGAACTTTGTGAACAAATCAGAATTGATGGGAATAAACCCAAGGCCATCCTCTTACAGAAAAAGAGGGGATGAGTAAGAGAGCTTAGATTCACTCTTGGACTCCACGAGCTTTATCAGAGTTGGTTTTGCAGTGGTGCAGAGGGTGCAAGATGCAAACTCCTGGAGCCTGCTGCAGGTCTCAGCCTGGCTCTTCTGTGGTTTTACCTCCCCAGATCTTGAATGTGTTCCTAGGAGTAGCATGAGATTGATGGGACAGCAACTGTCAATCAAGACAGATAATTGTCAAGAAGTACCTCAAAGGAGGGAAAGAAAAACTCATAAGAGGTTGAGCCTCTGAGCCAGACTACAGATTTTAAAGAAATAAGTTAATAATAAAAATAATTTTGCTGTACATTTTCAGGTGCCCATAAAAATTGAGTTTTATATGGGCCTATATAGAGCCAATAAATGGTCTTCAGAGGTTGGGAGCGCCAGATTTCCATGGAGCATTTTTTTGGTATAGGTGTACATGGTTTAAAACCATTGCCATGGAGTTAAAATGTGAGCAGAGGAATTTCCAGCAAACCCTTTCTTTCACGGGTTCCACACTGGTGTCTTAGTTTTCATTGTTGAGTTACGACCAACTCAGGAAAAAAAAAATTGTACATTAATCAGAAAATAAATGGTGAAAAGTAATTGTATTTTTAATTGAGTGCATGTTTCTGTCAACATCTCTGTAGTAATTTTCCTTTTTTTCCCGTGTAGTAATTCTCTACTGTGTTTACAGCCCTATCAATGTCTACATTTAGTCATTCAACAGACAAACCAAGAAATAATTCATATTTACTTTTAACTCTTTTGAAATTGTGGTAGAAAAATAAGAAAAGTTTATAATATCCAAATATTAGTAACATGGAGACTGGTATGGTAATTTCAGCTAAGGATAGGGACTTCACAACGGATGTCTGGAGTTTGGGCCTGGGTTCTGCTGCATATTTCTGGTTGCCACTGGGCATGGAGGCAGTTTCTTCAAAAATTGGACATGGAGGCAGTTTCCTTATTTGAAAATTGGGGGGTGATATGTTTAATGTTCAGAACTGATTTTATCTTACAACCATAGGGTCAGGAATGAGAAGTGAGGACTATGGATATCCACATTTTTAGTTGGTACGACTTTCTGAAACAAGAACCTTTATTGCGGGAGAATCTGGTTTAGACTTTCTAAAGGGACACCTGTTTAATCCTTTGATCAAGGAGGTGGAGAACTGGCTTACATCTGTCCTTTAACTCTCTTGTTACCTCCATAGACACTACCGTTGGTATCTATATTCATGCTTGTTTATAGGCAGAGAATGAGATCCCGTTTTGCTTTTTGCTTTTGGGAATGGTAAATGTTTCTTCCAGCTGGCTAAAATTGATGTACACTTCATCTTTGAACCTCTTGGGAAAGGAAAGACAGAGAGTGTTAGAATGTCCTTTCCTTGAAGTGGCTGTTGTTATTGTACACCTTTAGTTCATCTGGGACTTCCGTGTTGCTTTTAATCTCTACGACATTTTTGTTTTTTATTATTCAGGAGGAGCATTAGAAAATCTCCATGATTATCAATTACAGGACATTTAACAAATGGTCTGATTCTAGAGGGTGGTGTCAGTGCACTGTATTCCAAGGAATAGTCATGGTGGGATCCAACTTAATTTTTATCCTGTGTAGCTTAATGTGGATATTTCCATTCACTTTTAGGCACTAGGGATAAGGTGTCAGTCACGTTTTCACACAGTAGAAAAAAGTCTCTGAAATTGAGTTTTGTGGTTAGCAAAACATAAGTAAAAATGTCTAAGGCCCTTTATAGGTACCATTTATAATAAAAGAAATTCTTTGGGAGAACATACAGAGAACTAAAAAAAGAATATGTGTATGTTTGTATATGTATGTGTGTATATAGGTCTATATATTATTATGTATGTTTTCTCTGATAAACAAAACAGCAAAGAACTTTCTCCAGCTCTCCTTTGTCATTTTTCCCTCACTATGCGACATTTGCCTCTATAGAGACATAACTTTATAATACTTGGAAAACTAAAAAAAATCCTTGCTAATGTTTTTCCTCATAAATTAATATTAATGTATAATAAGTAATTTAAAGGTAAATAATGTGAAATTTTTCTTTGGGTTAAGTGGAAATACGGTTTCTTTTATAAAATTGAGACCATTCTTCTCTTATAGGCTGTAGTTAGACATACCTTATTTGAAAGAAGGAATTATTTTTTCCTTTGTTATCATTGCACTAAAACTAATTTTTTCAGGAAAAAGACTGCTTGGTAATCACAGTTGAGACATTTTACTTGACTTAAAATTTTTGATTTCCCTTAAGGATAAAGGTTAATAGTCCCTTGTATTTACAAAGAGAATTGTACTCACTCATTAACCCTATTAAAATTTTTGCAGTTGGAAAAAATATTAACCTCACTTAGGGAGAAAAAGGCAGAGGCTAATGAGTAGAATGGAAAAGCTTTGTTAAAGTCCCTTCAGATTAGCTAATTATGCTAATTTAATATGTAGATGGCAAAAGGTACAGTTCTGAATTTATGAGATTCGAATAATTGGGACGAGTTTTAAAACTATATAGGAAAAATCTGTATTTTGAATTTTAAGCAACTCCCAAGCTAAGCAGACTATCATCTTCATGAGTTATAGATGAGAAGCCAAGAGAAACATGGATTATGTGCAGCTATTTCTTTAATAAGGACAGAACGTCATGTATGTTTACCATCCTTGTTTGTACCATGATAATACTCTATTCAATGGAAACATGTGGTTTGCTTATTACGCCTTTTTACAGATGCAGAAACTAAGGCCTTCAAAGATATAGTAGGGGTACCTGGGTGGCTCAGTTGGGTAAGAAGTTGGCTCTTGATTTCTGCTCAGGTCATGATCTCTGGGTCCTGAGTGCGGGTCCTGGGATCAAGCCCAGTGTGAGGCTCTTTGCTCAGCAGGGAATCTGCTTGAGGATTCTCTCTTCTTCTCCCTCTGCCCCTCTTCGCACTTGCTTACTGTCTCCCCTTCTAACATAGATAAAAAAATCTTTAATTGGAAGATACAGTAACATCCACAATGTAACACAGTGAGGAATAGAGCTTGGATGAGTAATAGGTCTGACTAAATTTTAGGTCTTCTCACTATACCACAATGTGTGACCTTGACCAAGGGGCTTAATTATTTGGGGAACTGTTTTTTCATCTATAAAGAGAAGATTTAGATTAATTTATATCAGAAATCTCATTGCCTCTCAAATTCTGATAACTTAGCTTTTTTTTTTTCCTTGTTTTTAAAACTGGGACCATAAAGTATTACAGAAGTTACGTATTAAATAATATACTCATTAAACTGTTACCTTGATACTTACATAGCATTTCACAATCCCAGTCTGTATTCATCCCAAATCAAATGTTAAAGTGTTCTTCACTCACATTTTAGCACTGAGAAAATTAGAGAAACCATAATATGCTATATAATTTTTAAAAAACTAACTAGAAAATTAGTTTGTTTCTATTTTGTATTATGTTGTAAATGTACTGAGGGGATCCTCTTTGAAATATGATATAATATTTATAATTATTTTGCTTTATGGTAATTTAGCTTTGTCATGTGTAGTCCGTGTTTGTTAATACATCTCACAGTTGAACAGAGAAGTTTATAATAGGTCACCTTTGTCCGACATTAAAAATAAAGCAAATATGTGTAAAAATTCTAAAGATCTATCTGTATAAAATGAAATTAAAATGGAATGTCTGCTGCAAGGCCTCTGTCATGTCCTTAAAAATCAATTAGTTTTGATAACTGAAATGAAATATCAAGAAATTAGAATGTTAACATATTGCCCTCTCACAAAATAATAATAGCTCCTTAACTTTCTGTGTTTTCTCTCTTCTTTTCTATGTCTAATTTTGGTATTTCAGAGGGACTGAGTGTAGTTAAAAAAAAAAAAGACACTCATCTTTCCTCTTGCAGTGAATGAAAAATTTCTAGCAATCTTCAAGATAATATGTTATGCTCTTAATGAATAGTTCAGTATAAAGATAAATGATAACAAATGCATTATTTAAGAAATGTTTTATAGTATATGACAAAATAAAAATACAAAGCTAAATTTATTTGTCTTATTTTTGTTAATAGTGTGTTAAAGTATGTCAGAGGTAGATAAAATATCTATAAAAGAGAATATTGAAATCATCTAACTTTGTAGCAATGTTTGTATTCTTTTAAAATAATTAAACCCTAAAAAGCAATAACTAATTTTTTTCCTATTAAGTATTACTTAACACTTAAGAATCTCTGACAGATGTCTTCAGGGTTTTTCAGTTCAGATTTGAATCACAAAGATAGTCACTAAAGAGGGACAGCAGGTGAAAGTCAATAGAATTTCACTAATTAGAAGTTTGATGGTTTTTTTCTGTATCTGGGGCCATGGGACCTCCAGATCAGCATCATTAGTACCTTTAGTGGAGGGAAGGGCAGATAGTACTTTGAAATGCTAATAAGTAATCTAACATGTATCTTTGGTAAATCAACATCATTGATTCAGTTAATCTTCTGTGTCCACCACTGAGGTGGTGTATAAGTGGCGAGGACAGAAGAGTTTCCTATTCTTTGGGCAGTGCCCAAATAAGTGGCATACAGACTAATAGCACTCCATACATACTGATTAGCATAACACTGCTGTTTTGTGTCTCTGTTACTTCAGTGTTGTCATTTTGCTCTTTCCATCCTGCAACAACTGTAACCAATTTCTTACATTAAATTTCTTTTGTTGGGCGCTTGGGTGGCTCAGTGGGTTGGGCCACTGCCTTCGGCTCAGGTCATGATCTCAGGATCCTGGGATCGAGTCCCACATCGGGCTCTCTGCTCAGCAGGGAGCCTGCTTCCTCCTCTCTCTCTCTCTGCCTGCCTCTCTGCCTACTTGTGATCTCTCTCTGTCAAATAAATAAATAAAATCTTTAAAAAAAATTTCTTTTGTTGACATATTTACTATGATTTCTAGTTTCTGGACTGTGACCCAACACAAAATAAATCACAGACTGTGTGAAAAATATTAAATATGTATGGGGAAAATGAGCCATCTTGCTTAAAGTTTTTGAATTCTTTGCTCCTGGTAATTACAGAGATGATGTTCATGCTGTGTTTAGTACAAAAGGCATAGAAAGGGTTAGGGAAGAAGGATCTCCAGTGACGGCAAGGAGGCAGACACATATGAAGACCATACATCTTTACCAGCCCATAAAAAAGGACATTATGACAGCTAATAACCAGGTTTAAAAAAAAAATATTTAATATCCAATTTTTTACAAACTGGCTTTATGATAGGGAGTACTCTATTCTAGCTAGTAAATTTGTATGTGATTTGCATTTGAATGCAAACTGATTTTTGCTTTAAAGGAAACACATATATAGTCCTCATTATATACACTTTGTTTTTCTGGTTAGGTTGGTGAACTTTTCTCATTCTGTTTTTCTGTGGGGCAGCTGGAAGGCCAAGGTGAGGGTTACAGGAGAAGGCTAGAAAGTCAAGGTTAAGCCAGTTGGCTGAGGAGAAGTTTCCTCTTTCAGTTTGCCTCGTTAGCACCACAGTTTACTAAATATATTTATAAATCACAAGAGACAGAGCCCTTAAACATGTAGCAAAAGATCTCAGGATGACCACATACATGTTTGTGTATGTATACTTACATATGTACACACACAGTTACTGTCTACACTGATTCAACTTGCAGTTGTTTTATATGTAGACTAATGTATAGGGTTTTTTTTTTTTTTAATAAAGATTTAAGAGTACTCTCTTAACTCAAAATAACCTAAACATTTGTAATGTATTACTAATTACTTAAGATTTGATTATTTTTTTTTACTAGAAAATAGGGATCTTGCTTGTTTTCAAAGTTTCACCTCTTGGTCTTGGATGTGCTTTTTGCTTTTCCATGCAAAATGACCTACAGCTTTGTTTTCACTTCATTTTGAATGAATGAAATGAAAGTGCTTTTTAGATTTGAGTGGTTGAAGAGGATCAGAATAAAAAGGAGCATCTCTTTGGCCTCTTCCTTCCTTAAAAACATACCAGTATTCTGGTGTGTGGATTGCAGTTGGTATCTTACTCTAAGAAGACATTTCTTTGTGCCAGATAATTAAAAAATATAGCTACCATAACAAACTCATTCCATCCTTACCATGTATATTTGCTGGAAGTGAAGAAAATACTGTCTGATAAAACATAGGGCCTTCCTGTAAGGAGATTATTTTCTAACTGAGGAAGACAGAGGGGAGGAGTTCATCGACCTGGAATGACTTGCACCAGGCTTTGAAGACTAAGTAGGATTTACTTGTACAGAGAAGAGGAGGCACATTTAGTTAGAGACAACATGAGCAAGTGGGTTGGGAAAGAGGTAAGTGGATGTACTTCAAGAGACTAGGCTGTCTACATCAGAGGCAAAGGAAAGCAATGGAAATGCGTGACCATGGGCTTACCAGTAGGGAGGAGGGAATTGAAAGGCAAAGAATTGAAAATATTTGAATTGATCCATGAGACTAGCATTGCCCAGTAGCTCCATTCATGCTTGTTTTGGGGGAGGGAAGGGTCCCTTGATCAAACAGCTATGGAATATGCTAGACTAAGAGCAGGTAAGCTGATTTCTGTACCTCAAGACTAAATTTTAATATGTTTCTTTACACGATGAAATTGAAAGCAGGGTGTATAACAAGCAGAGTATCTCAAATGTAGTTAGCTATGGGTACTTTTTATTTTTCTTGTGACAATACAGTTTGGGAAATACTGTGACAGAAAATAGATAAAATCACTATAGGTTTTAGAGGACATATTAAATAGTGTTTTAGGGAGATAAGTCTTCCAGAGATACTAGATAAATAGAGGAATAAAGAATAGCTCTTGAGGTATTTCAGGAGAGGGTTGAAGATGGCCTTGTCTGGGGTGACAGCAGTGACTTTGGAGGCTGAGGTAAATTCAGGACCTTTTCAAACGAACAACCTACAGGTTGTGGTGGTAAATTGCATTAAATAAAGTGATGGTAAAAGTGTATGATGTGTAGCCACTGAATACAATTCTTGTCACTCTTAGTGATTAAAAATGGTGAAAAATCAGAAACCGGTCCTGGGTGTGTCATTTGAGGAGTTGGCGGTATGGTGGCACCACTAACAAGACTAAGCCAGCAGTGAAGTAGGGCTAGTGTTCTATGGAAGAAGATGATGGGTCAAATATGAGGTAAGCTAGTGCAGTCGGCTAGTCAGACTGGATGGGGAGTGGGCAGCTCAGGATTAGAGATTGTCTTGTGCAGTCTGCAAGCCTTCTCTTTTGTGTAATCAGATTGCATTGCTTTTGAGTTATCTTTTTAAAAGCCTTGGTGGGAAGGCATTTAAAAAAAAAAATCTCTTTGAAGAAGTGTAGAGAAACTACTCACCAGTCTCATTACATTTCACTAGATTTCTTTGAAATATATGCAGGCTGACAGTTATGATAGTTCAATTTCATAGCTAAAGTCAATTTTTCTTTCTTTTCTTTTTTATCAGTGACATGTACAAACGTATGGCATAGCTTGGAAATGATTTTAAATGTGTGTGTGTGTGTGTGTGTGTGTGTGTGTGTGTCTGTGTGTGTATTAAGCTCCTTCTTATAGAGCTGTGTATCGGGCATCTCTACACATTTTGTAGGCAGGCACTGTGGTACAGAATAGAGTGCTTTGATTTGTATCAATTTGACTTGAAATTCCATATTAACTGATTCCATACTTCACTGGATCATAGATGGTACAACTTCAAGGAGCTACTAGTAAAATACTTTAAACTCCTGTCACCTCAAACAACGGAATCTGTTCTGCTCTGTTTTCACGTGTAACTTTAGTGTGTGCCTGTGTATGTGAGCTGTTGGTTTCTCTCTCATCTTCCTGGGGACTGCACAGTTTTTATTGTGGTGTTAGTCAGTCCTCATTAGTACTACAGTGAGGAAATTATTTCTCACTTCCTCTTATTCCATGGACTTGATTAAAATCAGCATGTTATGTGTTCTCAGTAGAATACTCTATGTGCTGGTTTTTTCATACGCTGTTTCTGAGTTCTCTATCTTGCAGGCTGAAGAGATTAATTATGGAGCCTTTCTGTTTCAGTTTTCTCTTATTAATTTTACAAAAAGCGACTAAGAAAGGAAAAAGCAGATTCTGTAGGAGTATATGGACCCCAACTTACTTTTGTGGGGATGGAGAGTAGACATTGCCTGGTGGAGAATGAAGAAATGCTTATTACTGGACATTACTGTGACTTTTCTACAAGAGGCATTCTAAGAAATAAACTTTATATGTATATAGGAAGTATGTTTTCAAATAACACATTGGAACTGAAAATCAGATGGTTTAAAAGGAGAGTGATTGATATATTTCTCTAATATCTCAAATATTACCAATATTTGGAAAATGTAGTCTTGCCTTTTGTATAGGGAAGCCAATATGCTACTTGGTAAGAGACTACATTCTAACCATCATGAGATAGAACATTTTTGATCCTATGAAAAAAGATACCAAAGCCTTATCATATAAATCAAAGTTATTTGGTCTCCCTTTGATTTCACTTTTATTCTTTCAAGAATTAAAAGAGTTTTGAACTAGAAAATGTAGTAACTTTTTTTCATTCAGGATTCAGTCAATGAGAAGAGTGAGGGTCGGAAAGATTAAATAACCACCCAAGACCATGTAGAACCGAAGAGAGGAACTGGGCTTTGATTCAGGATGTCTGACTCCTGGCCGAAGATTATTAACCATTATTAACCCTGTTCTATAACTCGGTGTGTTATTTCTCCGTCTAGAGCCTATAGGTGGCTGAGAATGGGTAGGGTTTTCTATATCCTTAGGTGTGCCGTAAGAGCATGGGCTGTGTTTATGAGGATGTGTGTGCATGCGTGCACAGATTTGGGTGTGCACATGCATGTGTATGGTGTAATGGAGGCAGCTGTGTGATAGATTGGTAGGGGTGAAAATTGGGCAGTTTTGGGAAGATGAGCAGAAGGGGGAAAAAGGAAGATTCTTCTAGTTTGAAGATTGAAAACTGAAGTATAAGAGAAAATAGTTTTGGTTTTAAATGTTCTCCAGATTCTTGAACCACTCCTGATTTAGAGCCACCACAATGCTCACCATCAACCTTTCTGTTCACTTTAGCCCACTTATATTCCACTGCACAGGTGGCAGCATATTAGCAGGTTATTATAGACGATAGATTCAGCAGCAGCAGGAGCCCTTGTTCAAGGGCTCAGAAACACCAATTTCTTAATTTAATTTTAGTAATGACACATACAGATAGCCTGAAGTCATGTGAATCCATGACATGAGAAATGAGTGGAGAACCCAGTTTTTTTTTTTTTTTTTTAGTTTTTATTTATTTATAAGAGAGAGAGTGCCTAAATGGGGGTGGGGGTAGGCAGAGGGACAGGAAGAAGCCAACTTCCCACTGAGCGTAGAACCTGATGCAAGACTCAATCCAGGACCCTGAGATCCTGATGGGAGCTGGAGGCAGATGTTTATAACTGACTGACCCACCCAGGTGCCCTGGGGAATCCAGTTTTCCTATTGTTTGTTAAGCTTCTTTTTTTCATACTGAATAATTTTCAAACCGCTGGAGTATTTTTTTTTTTAAGAGTTTATTTATTTATTTGACAGACAGAGATCACAAGTAGGCAGATAGGCAGGCAGAGAGAGAGGGAAGCAGGCTCCCTGCTGAGCAGTTGCTCCATCCCAGGACCCTGAGACCATGACCTGAGGTGAAGGCAGAGGCTTTAACCCACTGAGCCACCCAGGTGCCCCATCCCTGGAGTATTTATACATCATTTCTGTTCTCTGGAACTTGGTTCTCCAGGATTTGACCTTTCTTATTTCTCTCCAGAACTTCTTTTTATTCAACTAGTATCATATCTGTCTTCAACTGGAGCGAGTGTTAAATATAATTTCTGGGCTTTCTCACATAAGTAAATTTTGTGCCTCAGTTAGATTTTTAAAATAATTGATTAAGGTTGTATCTTTAATTGCTAGTCTCAGTACCTAATGTAATGCCTATTGTAGTTGGTAATAAATAAATTGTTAATGAATGAATGACTGTAAATAGTCACCTAATCTAGGTGTTTGTACTATGAGTTTTTAAGAATCCCTTGTGTTTAAACACTTTCACATTTAACTGATATGACTTAAGCTATGTAATTATGAATATATCTGGGGATAGGGAAAGGAAATATTTTGAAGGTAGAGTGAAGAAACAGGGAAACCATATAATTGATATGATGCCATTGAGTTAGCTTCGAAATATAAAAGAATTATGACTATGTCACATAATTAACAGTGATCCTGAGTGAATTTTATCTGAAAATACTATTTTGGTCATGTGCTGTGATATTTGTTCAGTTATACTTACTTACCAATTTGCCACCGATTATACATGTTAATGAATTCATTTTAGTTTAAAAGCATGGTTAGTGGAGCCAGATTTTTTAGGTTTGAATTGAATCCTCCACTTTTATAGACTCTGTGCTTTTTGATAAATTATTTGGCCCTGTATTTTGGGTTGGGTATTTTTCTTCACATGTAAATAAGTATTTATAAATGAGCTAGATTCTAATAGTAGATTCAATCTCATGGAGTTGTTGTCACGTTACATTTCTAAAGTCTTTGGAACCCGGCCTGGACAATAATAGTAAGCATTGGATTAATATTGACAATTATAGAAAACTGGGAGATCCCAGAATATAATGTCAATCTAACATTGTCTCTTGGCATCCTTTGGTGATTTGGTTTTAGGTTTTAAAAAGTCTTTTTAAATGCTCATCCTTTCATTGAACAGATGTTTCGTGACTGCTTGCTTTGTGTTAGAGATCGCAACCATACGGACTCTCACATCAGCACTACGTTTAATCTGTTTCATGCACTAACATTTACAAAGCCCTTCCACGTATTATCGTGTCTCTTTCCTGTCAAAACTAGGAGGTAGCTAAGAAAAAAGACAGTGCCGGTATATGGATGCGGTAACTTTTTGGAAAGATGCAAAAGTGTATCATTATAGGAAGTAAGGCTTAGGCCATTGTTCTCTCTCTCTCTCTCTCTTTTTTTGAAAGTTTTTTTTTTTTTTAATTTGAGAGAGATAAGGAGCAGGAGGGAAGGACAAAGGCAGAGGGAGATGCAGACTCCCTGCTGAATGGAGAGCCAGATGTGGGATTCGATCCCAGAACCCTGGGATCATGACCCAGCCAAAGACAGAGGTTTAACCGAATGAGCCAGTCAGACGCCCAAGTCATTGTTTCTTCACTCTAGCACACCATCTCATCAGACGATGCGCTTGCTCACACTCCCATGGAGCTTACTGTTGCCTCTTTCTCTGTGGATCCCGTGGACCTAGGGCAAGTGTCCATATTGGTTTGGTTCTTCTAAGGTTGGACCACAGTAATTCCATCCTTAGGTTTATTTGTTACCGTTTTTTCAACTTTTGGGAGGCTTTTCTGAATATCACCAAATTTCACATTTTTAAAATAAATTGAAGATATTTGATTTATTTAAGAACCATTTTAATATTCTGATGTATCTTTTTATCCTTTTGTGTCTTTGGCTTATCCAAATCCTCATTTCCATTTAAAATTTTTTTCTCTTTTGCACATCTGACTTCCCAGCACTCCATATTTAAATTCAAAGATCAACCTGCTTATTTTTCTTTCAAGAGAGACAGAAATTGAAATAAGGAAGTGAAAAAAAGTGAAACTGCCCATCAGACATGTAATGGGCCTCTCTAATAGACCTGACTGAATTGATTACTCTAGCAGTTCACCCACTGGAATAAAAAGCGTAAGGCACTCATCATTTAGCTATAAATTTATTTCTTGCAAAGAGCCACATCCCATTAATTTTATGTAATTTGGTTATTCCCAGTAGCTGTTGGTTTTGTGTGGTGCTGTTCTCTTGAGTGAGGAGAACTCTATGGTGTTCATAAACCTTAAAAGGCCAAAAGACTTTCAGAGCATTCACAGTCTTAACCGTTGCTTTGATTCTACTTGTAATCTCACTCAGAGATGATTTCCTCTTCTGTATTTCTGGCCGCAAGTATGTAGAGAAGCATAGAGTAAAATGATGTGCAAACAAACCAGCTGTTGTGTTCCAGTGGCTTGCTGGACTTTCTTTTACCCTAAATATCCTTAATCAAAACTATAATAGATTAAATTCACTGATGATCTAGATGCTGTCCGTGTGCAGTAAAATGTGTTTGAACCCAAGGGGTGCCAAGGTGGCTTAGTCAGTTAAGCGGCTGCCTTTGGCTCAGGTCATGATCCCAGGGTCCTGGGATCCAGTCCTGTGTTGGGCTCCCTGCTCAGCAGAGAGCCTGGTGCTCCCCCTGCTTGTGCTCTCTGTCAAATAAATAAAAATAAAACCTTTAAAAGAAAAACGTGTTTGAACCCACCATTACCCTGACTTCCACCACTGCCACAGTGGAGCTGCATTTTAACTCTTATTATGCTAAAGAGTGAGATTTTTGGCTTGCTTTGACATGCATATAGAATTCCTGTTGCAACCTAATCCCTACAGGACTAAGTGAGGAGTCAGTTCTAAGTAGTACTGGCATATCATCTTCTCAAAGGAAGTGCCTATTGTGTATTCAAGGGCTATGGCACCCTTAATATGTCTTCAGTTTTACCTTAATGGTATGATTGGAGAGGAGTTGGGAAAGTAGAGATGAATCATTAAAATGATCATTTTTAACATTTTCCGATCTTGTTGTGAATTTGTATTTAACAGTTATTCTCATGTATCCTATGTACTTGCCTTTCTCCATTGCTTCTTTTGCTTCCAAATTGTGATAAATGAATATCCTCACTCTAAATTCTCTCCCTTTTCTTGATAGGAACGTTTTCTTCTGGAATAACTTTTCTTTTGTTTGTAAAGACACTTCTGAATTTATTTTGTGTTTGATGTGTTTGTTTGCTTTAAATAAGACGGTTGAGATTTTGACATTATCGAGAAAGAGAAAGGGAGTTATCAACAGTGACAGTCATCAAAAGTGCTTTAGTGCTCTAAGGAATAATATTGAATACAATGTTTAAGTTTTGTCATAAAGTAGAATTCAGGGAGACCATGGCATTTTGAGAAAACTATTTGTCTCTGATGCATGCGAGGGATAGGTTTCCATTTGCATTGAATAAGGCCCAAGGGAGGACAGAACAATCTAAGTTACTTACATATGTGACCTCCTGCTGTTATTGTTTTAAGTTCTGCTTCTGGGATTCAGTAACTTCTCACAATCTGTTTCCTGACCTTCACTAAACTTTCTTTGAATAATAGTGTTAGTAGATAGAGGAAGTCAATTTAATTGTCAGCAATAGATGTGTGTGTTTCCTTTATACTAGGGTAGACTGGCAAACGGGAGGATGGTTACGCTAGAGTTTTGATCCTAAAAATAATTATGAGTCATCAAAGTGCCAGTAAAGCAATAATTGTGTGAGGCATTCAAAACATCTTAGGTCAGAGGGAGAATTAAGTCTCAGAAGGCTAGTTGAAGGATAGGTGATAGGATATATTTGAGAACATAATTCTAGTATCTGGTGAACAGAGTACATTCTTGTTTTACATCCATTAAAATTGAAGAGCTTCCCACCAAAACAATTAAAATTCTAGCTTGTGGTCGGAAATAAATATTGATTTTTGAAGCAGGAAAACTATGAGTTTTGGGTCCCAACTCTTTAAGCTATGGACTTGAAGACTGTAAATAGCCTCAGGGGAGTTAAGTATTTTATATGGAGGCAAATAAGCTTGACTGTATTTCCCTCTCCTCCATTTTTAGTATTTCCCTTTATTTGTTGATCCTCAACCTAGAACTTTTTCTTGATGTGTTCCTTTTTTAAAATCACTTTACATAATAAAACTGGAATTACATTCAAGTTTATAAGCTATTCTTTTAATTTAAAAGTAATATTAATTTCTCTTAAAGAAACTGAGTTCTTTATTTATTGAATTAAATCAGTTTTACCTGTAAGTAAATATGAGGTCCATACTTATGGAAAAAAGCAGTTGGGTGTGGAAGTTTAAAAGAAATGGATTGGTCCAAGACATCTATTTTAACCATTTATTATTTTCTTCATTAAAAAAATAATAACTTTTCTAACATTCCTATAGAATTAATGCCATCGGCCTTTTAATTGGTTTTTGGTCTCAACGAAGGGCAAGGTACTAAATCAGTTCAGGTAGTAAATATTTATTTATTTTTTTCTGGGGTAGTAATTATTTCTGTTTGACAACTTAACATTAAATAAGTAGTGAAATAGGGGCACCTGGGTGGCTTAGTTGGTTAAACATCTGCCTTGGGTTCAGGTCATGATCCTGTGGTCCTGGGATCAAGTCCCGAATTAGGCTCCTAGCTCATTGGGGAGTCTACTTCTCCCTCTCCTTCTTCCTGCCTTTCTGCTTATTTGTGCTCTCTCTGTCAAATAAATAAATAAAATCTTAAAAAACATAAGTAATAAAAATGAAATAATCTTCAATATTTTTGAGGCTTATTCACATATTTTTATTATCAGTGTAACTGGTACCTTATGCTCTAAGAATGTTTTCTTTTTGAGAGAAGGCATATGTGGATTTAGTCCAAAACCATGCACATATTCTATAAGTATTTGTTAGGTGATTTGCTGGGTGAGCCTGACAACTGTGTGTAGCATGTGAGCACCTTTAGGGCCAACATCTATGAGTCTATGAGGTCTGATGGTAATGAGGATTGAACTGTGATGCACTTGTGGTGGGGGTATGGACCAGTCCAACAGTGTCCCACAGTAAGCCCTGCCACTAGGATTGTCCTTCACAATCGTCCTGAATGCTGGCAAGCAGACTGGGTTTTTGCTGTTGTGCATTGATGAGGGAAGCGATGTGACCTAGGAGTGGTGCATTTATGTGCAACCACTTGCCAGTGCTCCTGAAAGAGTGGGGCAATGGGGGAGGGGGCAGAAGGCGAGCCTTGATTCTGAAAGGGAGTCCTGGCCGGGGCATCTGGACGGTATAGCACAGCATCTACTGTAGTTGCCCGCCAGTAGTCTGACTGCTATGTAGACACCGAGGACACGGTGTTGTGCAAAAGTAGACATGCTCTGTTCTTTCAAGAAGTTGGTGTCTAATAGGGAAGAAGCATTATTCCAAAAGGACATAAACAAAGCAGATTTAAGGTCATTATTGATGCTAATACATGGTATTAGGAAAGCCTACAGTAAGAAGCTAAGAATCTGTTATGAAGCTATAGGTAAAATACTTAAAAATTTTTTTTAAAAATTAGTTTATTTATTTGAGAGAGAGGCAGAGACAGAGAGTGAGTGTGCCAGCTGGAGGATGGTGGGCAGAGGGGAAGCAGACTCCCTGCTGAGTGGGGCTCCATTTCCCCACTGGGAGTTCATGACCTGAGCTGAAACCAAGCAAGTGCCCATGGCTTACCCAACTGAACCCCCTAGATACCCCAGCTAAAATACATTTCAAATGTATATTGATGGCCGTCAACTAATCCTTTTGCAAGCTCATTACTAATTAGCTTTCCCTACTAAAGCTTATGTTGTAATATATCTTTCATGCTCTTTTGTGGAGATATTGTTTAACTAAGTAACTGAGACTCCACAGGAACACCCAAGTCGTCTACTCCCCAGAATGCTGGGTAAATCTGATTCAGATCATTCAGCTGACACAATGATAATATTGCATTCACCCATTCACAGGAAAGCATTTCTGTATGCATGTTAGAGTTGATGACTTAGGAAATCACAGTGGCAGTTGTGATATTTTCTGCTGGACCTGAGGTTTTAGGAGAAATGGTATCTTCAAATGAAAAGAGAAAAGATAGGCGAAGCCACTTTTTAATAATAGTTATAATTATAATTAATATCATCATCATGACTTGATTGTAATCATTTAGTTGCTAAGTGCTTTATATGGTTTATGGTATTTAGTTCTTATTAGGCTAGCGTTCTAAGAAGTTTACACAGAGTACATGATACAATCTTCAAAATATCACTAGGAAATAAATGTTATTATTATCTCCACTTTATAGGTGAGGACTCTGAAACTAGAGTCTTCATGAAACTAGTAAGCAGAAGAGTCAAGATTTTTTTTTTTTTTTTTTTTTTTTTTTAATGGCCATCTGAGCCCAGAGCTTCTCTTAGGGACATATTATGTTGATTTGAAATAACGTACTGGTAGTAGAAAATTTAGGGATGGTTGAAAATAAATGTCAGCCATTTGGAGGGGGAAAAAAACCTCACAACTTTATTTTTTTTTTATTTTTAAAATTTTTTTTAAAGATTTTATTTATTTATTTGACAGAGAGAGATCACAAGTAGGCAGAGAGGCAGGCAGAGAGAGAGAGAGGGAAGCAGGCTCCCTGGTGAGCAGAGAGCTCGATGTGGGACTCTATCCCAGGACCCTGAGATCATGACCTGAGCTGAAGGCAGCGGCTTAACCCACTGAGCCACCCAGGCGTCCCAAAACCCACAACTTTAAAAAGTGCTATGAATTGTGTAAGACTGATGACTCACAGACCTGTACCCCTAAAGAAAATAATACATTCTATGTCAATTAAAAAAAAAAAAAGGGCTCACTTGCCTTATACAGATGGTAGAATTTATTAAGTGTATCAAGGCAAAGCCTTGGCCATCCTCAGTTCTTGCTCCCCATTACCATTCTCCACATGACAAAGAGAGATTTTCTGTTAGATTTTATTATTCCCCTACCTAAATTCCATTTATGGCTTCCTGTATACTTGCATTTACATTCTTTGGTGCCTACACATTCCACCACTGATGGCATCTCCACTCCTACCCCCTTCAACTTTGCCCATGTCAACAGGGTTTCTCTCAGTTCTTCTAAAGCTAAGTTCTTTCCCTGCTCAGGCTTTTGCACTTGCTGTTTTCTATGCCTAGAATGTGTTTCCTTCTGCTTTTCACATGACTGAGTTTTACTCATTCTTCAGATCTTGACTGAAATGTCATTTCCTCAGCAGAGCCTATTATTTAAAGTTGGTTTCCCCTTTTACTCTCTATCTTTGCACTCCATTTCCTTTGTAGTACTTGCCATAAATGGTGATTATTTCATTTGTTCCTCTGGTTATTTGTTATCTGGGTCCTCTACAATGCTACAAATTCTGGGACTCCAGGGCTGGTATCTGTCGCTTACCTTTGTTCTCTCAGAGCCTAGCAGAGTCCATGTTTGTGTTGTTTGAATGAATCATCATCTGTGGTAATGTAATGGTCTTTTAGTCAGGCCATGGTGAATTTGACTTTTGTATTTGCTCTTCCTTTTTTTAGAGCCTTTAAAGGTAGAACATAGATTTAAATTTAAATACAGAAAACATGGTCAATTTTATGGGAAAGTTATATGGGCTCTACATAGTGCAAAGGGTGTGTTACTGTTAAGAGTTAATATTCATTTAGTTAAAAGTATTGTATTACCTTCTCTAACACTGATGGGGGAAGCATCTTTCTGAATATGAGGTAAAACAATTTTAGAGAAGTTGGCTGTCAAAAGATTATATGTGTTGTTTTGAGTTAAATATTATTATATGGGAAATTGAGGCCATAAAAAAGTCTGATTCTTTCAAGTACTTGTTCAGTATGGTTCTAAAGTGTTTATCATTCATCATGGTTCCAAAAGATAAGATTTCAATGATCATAATTTGCTATATTAATTAAACATGTTTACTGAGCATTGACTATGTGCCTGGCAAGTTTTATAAGCTGTAAGGATATGGCAGGAAAACATAAGCAACCCTTGTCCATGAAGTGTATAGTCTAGTAAGGAGAGGAATGTTTCAATTAATAATCATTTTCCATCCTACATAATTTTACATTTGTATCAGTGCTAACACCGATACAAATATGTATAACCATAGTGTGTGTGTATTATTATTATTTATCTACATATTGGTCTGGTAACTTTTTTAAAAGTCTGAATGACATGAATTAAAGCTGACTGATGGGGAGAATAGTCAACCCCAGTAATGTTCGTTGAGCACTGAATGAGACACCTGTAAAAGTTATTTTCATTTACATTTTCTTCTGAAGCAATTCAGCCCCACACCCAATGGTAGATAGACTTAGCTAGTAAAATGGGTTTGGTTTCATTAACATATGTTCCCAAGAAGATAATCAAACACCTCATTTTACCTTTCTCATGACATCCAGTTAGTTAACACACAGTGTAATGATAGTTTCAGATGTATTATATAGTGATTCAACACTTCCCCTACAAAACCTGGCACTCATCACAAGTGCCCTCCTTAATCCCCATCACCTGCTTAACCCATCCTCCCACCTGCCTCTCCCCAGTCACTATCAGTTTGTTCTTTATAGTGAAGTCCTTTTTCCAGTTTGCTCTCTACCCCCGCACAATGTTCATTTGTTTTCTATCTTAAAGTCTACAGATGAGTGAAATCCTATGGCATTTGCCTTTTTCTGACTTATTTTGATTAGCATAATACTGTCTAGCTCCATCCATGTTTTTGCAAATGTCAAGCTTTCATTCTTTTTTATGGCTGAGTAATATTCCATTGTATATACCTACCACTTCTTTATCCATTCATCAGTCAATGGACACCTAGGATCTTTCCATAATTTGGATACTGTTAATAATGCCACTATAAACATCAGGACATCACCTTCAGTTTTAGAGCCTGTCTAGTAAAGATTAACCCAGTAGGTCTAGGGGACTTCTGCATTCCAAAGAATGGTCTAGTCCTTGCCTGAATCCTGGAAGAAAACATCTAAGCCCTTAAAATATCTTGCCTGATAAAAATGTTATTGTATATGTGGAGGTCTACCAGGTAAACTACCAGATGGTTTATATTAACAGTGTGATTTATGGTGAGAGACCTGGGCATCAACAAATCAGTGTGAATTCTAAAAGGGATATAGTCCGAAGTAACTAAGATCAGCCTCATGAGCTCTCCATGCCCACATGACAGCCCCCCACAACAATAAGAACACTGGACACCAAGGCCTGGGTGAGCTTTCCTCGTGGGCAATAACCCGATACATGCTGTCAGACATCGTTTCTGGGAAAATTAGGTGCAGTCTATACCACTCCATTGAGAGAGGACTTTGGGGAATCTGTACCCATTCTTTACTGGACTGTAGTAAATAGTAAATAGACTGTAGGTCTATTTACCTTTTGCTTTTGCTGGATTCAATTCATAGCCTTTCACTGTAATAAACTAACTCTGAGCATTAACAAAATGAAACAAAACATGGTTTAGTTTCTTAAACTATACAAATTATATATAATAGGGGCAGCTTCAATTCAAGTATATAGTTTTTTCAAAGTTTCATTAGTTTGTAATAAATGTAATGTCTATCTTTCATTAATTAATAATTTATATGTTAAAAGGCCAACTATCCATGCTGTGTTTTATGATTGAAATGTATACATATGATTGGAAAACTTGTTGTAAAGAGCCTGTTTGCAGTTATTATTTCTGAACAACTCTATTGAAGTCTTCTCATTTTTTTTAAGCAGATTAGTCTTTTGCTTATCTAAGAATTTTAGAATAATATTCAAACTGCAAATTCATGGTTAGAAAATGAACCAGAGGAGAATTTCATCTTTAGGCAAAAAACTATGACTCAGTAAAACGTAATCATACCGCCCTAGTTTTTATCTTTGTACATTTTTGAAGTTGAACATGTGCATTTCTCACATTTCATGTGCATTGAATATGTGCCTTAACTCATATGAAAATGGAGGGGTTTCTATTACTTGTAATAATTTGCCAAGCTCTTTAATACCACTTTGTAATATAAGAAATCAACTATTGATTAATTAAGTACTTAAACTAAATCATTTAATTAAAAAGGACTTGAAAAGTCCTAGATAAGACTTCTTAAAGTTTTCATTTCAGTTAAATACTTAATATTTTATTTATGTATTTTTATTTATTTATTTATTTATTTTTTACTTTTAGACTCACACAAAAGGGCCAGTTAACTCGATAATAGAAAGTAAAAAGTGAACATTGTTCATTAAATTCTCTAATTTATAAAGTAGATTTTCAAAAGCCTTTTAAGGTTTATTTACACTTTCCTTTAAAATACAAACAAAACAATCATTATTTTCAAATGTTATAACAAAATCAAATTGTTAAAAACTTATATTTTCTCTTTAAAATGTTTATGAATTCCTTTTAGTTCACTGCTATATAAAGAGAAGCTGAACATCTCAGTTTCCACTGGCTGTGTCAGGTAGAAAGACCAGTTGGTTCCAGTGGGCCAGAGACTTTTCTGGCTTTATCACTGAATGACCAGTACCAGGGAATATTCCTCCCCAATTCCAGGCCAGTTAGGATGGTTGGCTACTCCAATGTCAAGCTTAAAATCCTTATTACTTGTATACTGTTCCATTCATGTGTCTAGATAGCCATTCTTTATGCCTGTATACTTAAAAATTCTTTCTAATATAACTTCAGAGGCTTATTTATACTTTAAAAAGCAGGGTGTTGTCTTCAAGTTTACTTATGAGGAGAGTACCGTTTCCTTGGAAAGTTAGACATAGACTAAACAAGCAAAAAGAAGACTAAAACCCAAATCTCATTTTTGTAACTCACATTAAGTCTAGATAATTAATTTTAGGAGAGGGGAGCCTAATGTGTGAAAAAATTTATAAGAAATAAGAACATGAGAGATAAGTGAGGCACTAGTAATTGAAATCATCATAATGGTATCTCATGTCGATGACCTTGCATGGAAGCATGATCAGTACACGCCGAAATCCTTTAAATAAATATGAAGAGAACAGGTAGATTTTATTTCATTGGTAGGTTTAAAGTATTTTGATAAACATTAGTAGACGTGAATAGTATTTTTCGTATTCCTGAGGATTTCTTTTCTGTTGTTGGAGTACCAGACTATCCGCTACTAAAAAATGAAATAGCGTGTTTTTGAAATTGACATTTTGAGAATACATGAACCAAAATAATAATGGTACTTTTATTTAAAGTCGTGAAACCAGTTTAAAACTCAAGAATATTAGGAAGGAGGTTTTATGTAAAAATTGGAAAGCGCTGAGATATCCCTTATGCCACTGATCTGTGGTATGACCAGTACGCAACTGAGAGGAAAACGTGTACAGTTCAGCTCATAAGTACTTGGTTTACATGTGGTCAGTCATGAGACGTTGAGATCAAACACTGACTCAGGTACGGAAGATTGAGAAAGGCTCCGAAAGTCTACGGGCTCTGAACAAGAGATGAAGCATTGATTGCTTCTACATATGTTCTTGGTTACTTTATTTTGCTCTTGGTATTGTCCCTTTGAGTGAACTGGCTACAATTTTCTTTAAGAAAAAAAATGTCAACCCTACTCCAAAAATTATATCTTAGGTCCTGGCAGGCTACATAAAAAATGTGTGCCATTGGTCCCAAGAGGAACTGAATGGCTCAGTCAGCACAATTCATCATGAGTACTGGAAAAAATAACTCAGCATGCCTGCCCTGCTCATGGTGAGTCAGTGGCATCATATTCATATACTGACAGCACTTTTTTCTTTTTAGGAATTACCCTCTCTATCCTCTGTATCCTGAGCCAAAGCACATAGCAGTAAGATTAAATTAGATATCAGTGTTCTGAAGAGCAAAGGTTGATAGATTTATTTTAAATAAGTAGTTTACTCAAAAATGTTTGGCCAGGTGCAGAGGTCAGTCTGATATGGGTCTTAACCTTGGGGAGCTTTTGATCTTCTAGAAAATATGAAATATACTGAAGTGATTTTTTTGTTTTTGTTTTTTTTTTTTTTTTTTTTTTTTTTTTTGGGATTTTTCTGTGGTTGTAGGGGGGAGAAAAAAGGGGTTAAATGGGGAATTGGGGGGTTGTG